>NC_034174.2:67994664-68294664 GCF_002021735.2 Oncorhynchus kisutch | reverse complement strand
GAAAGACCAGAGCACTTGGTTCCAGACTTCATCTTTCTCGACTCCCCCCCGTAAGTCCCTGCTAATTAGTCCAACTATTCCCTATTGTTTGTCTATTATACTAATAATATATAGCAGTAGTTTCCATATTATTGGTCTTATTATTGATGTATTAGATCGTTATTACCTCACATAGTAAATCACATATGTTGTCATCAGTGTGGTCGTGCTTGTCTATCCAAAAATCTCTAGAATTTGCCTCGAAATGTCCCTATATCAGTCTAATAATACAATGTAATTTCAGAGTAGCCTGATAGGTCTAAACTCTGCACCATTAGACAAAGTTTGTCATAGGTCTATTTTTAGAATTGGGAAATTGGTAGGCCTATCCATTAAAAGCCACGGTGCAGGAATAAACCTTATGGCAATGTCCTTAAAATGTATACGTTGTTTGGTGAGACTAATTGTGAAGAAAAAAATACGTTTTATTGTCACATAGGCGCAGTGAAATGTGTTGTTTTAAAGGGTCAGCAGTCCTTGAGTTTTTCATTTAATAACAATACTTTTTAATTTATTTGTCCCCCCAGGAAGCTTAAGTCCACCTCCATGTCCTTTAAGGAAACATAAAAACAACCGAAAACCTCGAACGCCTTTCACTACCTCCCAGCTGCTCGCTCTGGAAAGGAAGTTCCGACAAAAGCAGTACCTCTCCATTGCAGAGCGAGCCGAATTCTCCAACTCCCTCAATTTGACCGAGACCCAGGTCAAAATCTGGTTCCAAAACAGAAGGGCTAAAGCCAAGAGACTTCAGGAGGCCGAGTTGGAAAAGTACAAACTGGCGTCGAAACCCATGCTACCTGCCTTTGCTCTGCCATTCCCCCTGGGAGCGCACATGGGCTCTCCATCTCTCTATGGACATTCTAATGCCTACCCCAGGCCCACTTTACCTGTTCCGGGACTCTTCGGTGGACCTGTCACCTATGGAATGTATTATTTGTCTTGACCTAGATTGTGTATTTACATTTGAGATAAAATGATATGTCATTTGTATGTCTTCAAACATGGTTGCAACACTTAACTTTACTCCCTGTCTGAAACATGGATATATATTTTTTCCAGAAAGGCAACATTTCCCAGAAAGCCCATAGGCCTATATTTGTCTACGCGACAGAGATCATTTTTAGATATATGTTGTATACGCTCATTAAAGTCAAATAGGCCAATACTTGTGGGACATGTTCTCATGCCTAGATATGCTTAGCCAAATGTTGGCCACATTGTTGATTGAAGGATGGTGATTGCAAGATAATTTTATATCAAAGGCCTGTAGGCCTTATTTTGTATATTTCCGATAGCGATTTCTGATAGTTGAGCAATTATCAATGGCCAAGTTGTTAATGCACGTGAGGCCTTAAAACACAACCCGTTTGCCACTTGCAGCGTGTGTAATTGATCACTAGATCTATACATTGTTTTGTATCCATTTCGATTATACACAAAGGGGGGCATTAACATTAAGTTTATGTAATTTAACAGGACTAGACAACGGCAATATCCTCGTGCATAATATATAGCCCTGTGCGCCATGCAACGAAAAAGTACTTAAAAACAGCCTTATTGAAAGTGCCTTCAAATACCAACTAGGCCTATTTTGAGCTCTCGAAAAGCTTACTTGAACTGTAAAATGTCTGTCATTTGTTCAACATTAACGATTTTTCACACTCAATTGTACGTGCATACAATTATGAAAAATCATGACCAACAGAATTATGCATGTGTACATTTGCCGCATATCTTTCCATTTGCAAGCTCTGTAAATCCTGTTTATTTTCATGGTGTGAAATATTACTTTAGAAAACAAATGTGCATAAACGATTTGTACTTTTTCACTATGAGAGGCCTTAAGACCAATTACAAATGGGATATTTGTATGATATAAAATTGATTTTATTTTCAAGAAATATAAATAATATCATTGTAAATAGTGTTCACGTGTCCTGCAACTCTGATGGAAGAAGGCGCAGGAATATTGATATTTATTAAATATCTCTGTATCTGTACTGTGTACATACATGGTCTTATTTTAATTATTCACTTATACCTGTAAAAACTGAGCTCAGTAAATAAACATTATAATTTAAACTTCTGTTGAAATGCTTTTGTCTCGGTCAATGAACACAGATTACACGTATTACACCACACGGTGAACATCAAGATTGAAAGGGAAAATTGACTTGACAGGAACCAATGTAGGTCTACATTTTCTCCTCATTTGAAATGTGAGAACAATTTCTAATTTCAAGGTTCAGTATTTAGCCTCCATCTATTTTGAATGAAATGTGTATAATTCGTTCATCTATGACGACTGAAATGGTAAATTGCTGCAACAAAAACGGCAAAAAGTTTTCTTGATACTTGCAATGTTTAAACGAACAATATCCTTAGGCTATATATGTTTCTTAACAATTTAATTGTTGTGCGAATTAGGCCTACTTTGACAAGAAAAACGGAAATTATAGGCTACCTTCACAAGACTAGACTTGTGCGGCTGTTGTAATATGCCCATCACTACCAACATAACCATACGCTTTCATAAGATTTGTCCTTGATATATTGTTTTATTTGTGTCTTGTGGCCATTTGATAAGATAAACGGTAGTTGAAACTACCAATGACGTTTGGATGCTATGATTGTTTTATTCATCTCTGTCATATTAAACACAACAACAGTAGATTTCCACCACTATTATTCAATCTATTTCTTAATTGCACATTAACCGTTGTATCATCAATGACCAAGCATTTCGTATAGGCCTACTCAACAAGTGTTGATATGTCTTAATTTCTCCCATGGTGGTTTAGGCTACAGTTTTTGGAATGATATGGCATTTTTCACCACCAAGTAGCCTAGGGAACTTTAGCGAAATTGGGAGGATGTTCAGTATATGACAATCTCCAAGAAACCCGTCGTGATTCTGGAGTAGTGCGTAAGGGTCCTCATGTTGGAACCACCTCACACTCCAACACGGTAGTAGGCGATATACACTCATTATTTGTTTCCCGACCAATGGATGCACCAAAGAAATAGAAGCACTTCCACAGTTGCGCAGTGTGTGTAAACACATGGACGTGTTCGAGGTATTTTGTCAATTCAAGTATTATAAATAAAACGTTTTTGTAGCCATGTCATTTCTGGAAATATTATACCATGCAACGTGTGCTTGTCTTGCACAGCATATAATTATAACATTTTCCACACGTAGGCGTTCGTCTGAAATCTCATGTGTTTGCATTCCGACCATGGCTGTAATATTGGTACTTACAACTTGCAAGGTTGTCGAACTTTTAGTTTGCAGAGTTAGCATTGAAAATGCAGTTACGTTTTACATTAGTGCTTGCAATGATTAAGCAGCGTTTTGCTCACCTGCAGAAGAAATATACAAGCGTTGGCATGCTTGTACAATTCAAGACATGTGGCTGTTTCGAGTGTCACCACATTGTTTCTTGACAGCAGTACAGAAATGGCAGCTTGGCAAACCCAATAGCAATACCCAACGGAATCCATCATGTGTCTTGGCATTTCTCCTGGGTAAATCCATTTGAATTCGGTCACTTTGACAGCATCCCTTGATTTAACAAAACTTTCCATACATGTTTGTCCATGGTAGAAGCGGTCAGAAAGGGACTTTTTGGACCTGAATGCCAAAACATTCAGGAGATAAAGGTACTCAAAGTTGACTCATTTTGCATACCTTACCACATACCTTGAGACATCCATGTCGTCATCACTGGAAAAGATAAACGGTTGAATTTAATATAATTTAAAAGCTTGCAAACGGGGATGTCAAAACGTTTTTTTTTATATAAAACTGACATTTTAACGTCAATTATATAAAAACTCATTTAACTCTTGAGATTTTTCCTATTTCCATATGTTGTAGTTTAAACACCGCTTTCAATCATCTGGTGTTTTTGTGTTGTGCCGGCCATGGTTTGAGACACAGCATACTATTGAGTACAGGGTGGGTGTCATTTCAATCATAGGTCCATTCTATTTCTATTCCTTTACTCCAGGCTTTTCCCAAACTAGGTCAGGCTAGTCATGTTTTGGAGGACGCGTGACTCGGACTTTTGTCGAGCAGGTTGGGGAGTTGCAGCTATGAGACAAGATAGTAATCACGAAATTGGGGAGAAAAAAATTAGGTAAAAATAAATCAATTGTACTCCCATTTTAGTACATTTATCAGCCAAAGCATGACACCCACACTGTATTCAAGAGCATGTTTTGTCTCAATCGATGGCGGGCACAACACTAAAGTCTCAGATTTCAACATATTGAAATATGAATGGGTCTAAGCTACATCTATTTTTGGACTTATAAATGAATGATATGTACCCATTGATCCTTGAAGAATAGAACTTATAAATGCCTCATGATCTTAATTCAACTGTTGTACCCCTTCAGAACCCAAAATATTAGATTGTTTTACAAAGAAAATGTCAACAAACACTATATAGCCTCAAAACATGGTTAAAAGTATCATTTGGATATCATGGATGTTGCCTGTTCATGCCCTCTGTTCCTGTGTGCGGATGATTCTGCCATTAGAATAAGGAGACTGTTGAAAAGACACTAAAGCAGCCAACTGCCTAAAGTCACTAAGTGGTTATCTGACAACAGACTCTCTGCATTTAGGCAAGAGAGAATGTATCCTGTTTGGTTGCAAACACAAAGTGAGAAAATCTTCCAACTTCTCAGTCAAGTGTAATGGTGTAGCGGTGAGGGAAAGATGCTATGTTACATACTTGGGATGTTAACTGGACCAACACATGACAGGTGAACTAATGGTTGTGAAGGTCATTATAAAAGGTATACTCTGGACAATGTGTTTTGGCAAAAGTAGCCATGTTTCTGGATACGGAGACTATGAGGAACCTGACAACATCTCCGATCCAGTGCCACTATGACTAGGCCCAAAACAAACTAATGAAAATTATCCTCAAACTCAGCTGTAGGACGCACATTGGTCCTAATCGTTTCAGGAAACTGAACTGGCTTCCGGTTTATCTCTGGGTGGTGCAGATCGAACTGTTGATGGTTTTTAAAGTTATATGTTGGACTAGTAACCCAAAGGTCGCAAGATCGAATCCCGGAGCTGACAAGGTACATATCTGTCCGTTCTGCCCCTGAACAAGGCAGTTAACTCACTGTTCCAAGGCCGTCATTGAAAATAAGAATTTGTTCTTAACTGACTTGCCTAGTTAAATAAAGGTTAAATAAAAACATTTAAAATACATGACCATGCCCCCGGTTACATGTCTGGTTATTTTAATTTCATTAGATGACCTCTATACCAGGTAGTGTGTCGGAGGAAAAGGAAGGCCCTAAAAATTGTCAGACTCCAGCCACCCTAGTCGTAGACTTCTCTCTGCTACCGCACGGCAAGCGGTACCGGAGCGGCAAGTCTAGGTCCAAATAGCTTCTTATATAAGACTCCTGAACAGCTAATCAAATGGCTACCCGGACTATTTTCATTGCCCTCCCCCCTTTACGCTGCTGCTACTCTCTGTTTATTATCTATGCATAGTCACTTTAACTCTACCTACATGTACATATTACCTCAATTACCTCGACTAACATGTGCCCCCAGTACATACCGGTACCCCCTGTATATAGCCTCTCTACTGTTATTTTACTGCTGCTCTTTAATTATTTGTTATTTAGATTTTTACTTAACACATATGTTTCTTAAAACTGCATTGTTGGTTAAGGGGTGATGAGTAAGCATTTCACTGTAAGGTCTACACCTGTTGTATTCGGCGCATGTGACAAATACAATTTCAATTGATTTGACTCTCATAGCCAGCACACCAAAGCCAATGTTGCCAATATCAGACCGCTACGCTGTAGGAGTATGTCTGGAAAAAGCAATTTCCTTAACACTGGTGCAGAGGAATGGAATGGTGTACCATATAATATCAATTCCTACGTTAAAAGTCCCTAAGATACACCTTAAGAAATGGTTTATGGGCAAAATGCTTTAAAACTGCACAGGCTTAAAGAAAGTATAATTGTTTTCAATGAACGTTACATGGTCATCTATTTTATTCCTTTTACGGTTTCGTCCCTATTTATGAGATGTATTTTGTTTCCATGTTATAACGTTGTGTATATTTTGTTTTCATGTATTTTCATGAGGACCACAATGGAAATACGTTGAAACGTTTTGTGTCAGTCCTCAGTGATTTTAATGGCATGGTACTGTGTCTACACGTGTGGTTGTATTGTGTTTTAAAATGGTCAAATACATCAATGGGAAAATGTGTGTGGAAGGTCTCGTTCAAATCAAAAGGTGTGCGGGCAAAAAGTCAAATGGATTTACCCTCCTTTGCTGCTACTCTTTGTTATTATCTATGCATAGCCACTTTAATAACTCTACCTACATGTAAATAATTACCTCAACACCGGTGCCCCCGCACATTGACACACTGACTCTGTACGGATACCCCCTGTATATAGCCCCGCTATTGTTATTTACTGCGTCGCTTTAATTATTTGTTATTCTTATCTCTTACTTTTTGTTTGTATTTTCTTAAAACTGCATTGTTGGGTAAGGGCTTGTAAGTGAGTATTTCACTGTTGTATTCGGCGCATGTGACAAATAACATTTGATTTGATTTGAAGATGCGTAGCGATGCCATCTCTGCCAAGTCAGTGGCACTCATTTACCAAATACTTTCAAATACAATATTAGACAAAGAATATCAATTCCCGCAATTGTACACTTTATACATGATCTAATAGCAATATTTTATTTAATAGCAATATTGGACCAATGGGGCAATGGACTCGTTTATCTGTTCCATTATGGCTGTGAGCGCACAGTCAACGCCATTGAGGCCATCTCCATTATCTTCTACTACCACTATGAGTTGGTAAACAAACGGAATGGTTGCACACTGCCACCTGGATGTGTTGTTTGAACAGATATAAAGCCAAGGGGTTGGCGATGTATACTCATGTTTGCTAATGAGTATAATTCATGGGCTGATTCCTCTTGATGACCCAGATGGAATTATGTGAGCCTTCCTTAACCCATAGGATGTTCCACCCAGTTAACCACTTCAAAATGTTGAAAGTCCTCAATGGTGCCGCCCAGGCTAAAACAGGATTGTGAGCACTAGAGTCCTCTGTCTCGATGGGCAGTGCATGGTCAGGAAAAACACATAGCCCTAAATGTTAGGCCTATTTGACTTTATTTCACTCTGTTCATCTCTGAAATGTGTGTCTGTCCAGGCATTTTGCTCTGAGGTAATGGTATCTTCCTATCCCTCAGAATACAAATTCAGTTGCCTACTTGGAGGCATCCAAGGCCCACATCGTCCATTATTCAACACAGGTGACCATCCAATACATGCATAGAGTAGAAGACTCACTCTCACTCTCTCTGACACACACACACACACACGCTGCAAACTGGAGTGAGAGTCCATACTGTCCTCACTGTTCTCCCTCTCCCTGTCTTCTCAGCTGGAGAAGTGGGGGGCAGGACCGAGTTTTAGAAACCCTCTCCAAACCTGCCACTTTAATTATCCTAACCTGCTGTGTAATACAACCTAACCTGTTACGAAATGTCACTTCTGCTTGTCAAAACCGGCAGCCTGCTTTCAGAACAGTGTGAGTTTCCACTAATGCGATACACATGTAAAAGATATGTTCCAGGTAGAATGTCCCAGATAATAAACGCTATTGTATACTGACAAGTTTTTACCACTGGGTGGCAGTATATGTATGTATTTGGCTGCAGGTTGAATGTGGCACCTAGACTCACATACCTAACTCAGCAAAAAAAAGAAATGTCCCTTTTTCAGGACCCTGTCTTTCAAATATAGTTTGTAAAAAAATCAAAATAACTTCACAGATCTTCATTGTAAAGGGTTTAAACACGGTTTCCCATGATTGTTCAATGAACCATAAATTTAACCACAAATTAATGAACATGCACCTGTGGAACGGTCGTTCAGACACTAACAGTTTACAGACGGTAGGCAATTAAGGTCACAGTTCTGAAAACTTAGGACACTAAAGAGACCTTTCTACTGACTCTGAAAAACACCAGAGGAAAGATGCCGGGGTCCATGCTCATCTGCGTGAACATGCCTTAGGCATGCTGCAAGGAGGCATGTGGACTACAGATGTGACCAGGGCAATAAATTGCAATGTCCGTACTGTGAGAAGCCTAAGACAGGGAGACAGGACGAACAGCTGATTGTCCTAGCAGTGGCAGACCACGTGTAACAACACCTGCACAGGATTGGTACATCCAAACATCACACTTGCGGGACAGGTACAAGATGGCAACAACAACTGCCTGAGATACACCAGGAACGCACAATCCCTCCATCAGTGCTCAGACTGTCCGTAATAGGCTGAGAGAGGCTGGACTGAGGGCTTGTAGGCCTGTTGTAAGGCAGGTCCTCACCAGACATCACCGGCAACAACGTCGCGTATGGACACAAACCCACCGTCGTTGGACCAGACAGGACTGGCAAAAAGTGCTCTTCTCTGACAAGTCGTGGTTTTGTCTCACCAGGGGTGATGGTCGGATTCACGTTTATCATCGAAGGAATGAGCGTTACACCAAGGCCATTACTCTGGAGCGGGATCGTTTTGGAGGTGCAGGGTCCGTCATGGTCTGCGGTGGTGTGTCACAGCATCATCGGACTGAGCTTGTTGTCATTGCATGCAATCTCAACGCTGTGCGTTACAGGGAAGACATCCTCCTCCCTCATGTGGTACCCTTCCTGCAGGCTCACCCTGACATGACCCTCCAGCATGACAATGCCACCAGCCATACTGCTCGTTCTGTGCGTGATTTCCTGCAAGACAGGAATGTCAGTGTTCTGCAATGGCCAGCGAAGAGCCCGGATCTCAAACCCATTGAGCACGTCTGGGACCTGTTGGATCGGAGGGTGAGGGCTAGGGCCATTCCCCCCAGAAATGTCCAGGAACTTGCAGGTGCCTTGGTGGAAGACTGGGGTAACATCTCACAGCAAGAACTGGCAAATCTGGTGCTGTCCATGAGGAGGAGATGCACTCCAGTACTTAATGCAGCTGGTGGCCACACCAGATGCTGACTGTTACTTTTGAGACAGTTTCGAAAGATGGGCAGGGACTTTGCTGTCCTGACTTTAGAGGGAAGCTTGTTCCACCATTGGGGTGCCAGGACAGAAGAGCTTTGAATGAGCTGCCCTCCTGTAGAGGTGGGAGGTTCAAGAGACCAGAGGTGGCAGAACGGAGTGCTCGGTTTAGAATGTAGGATTTGAGCAGAGCCTGAAGGAAAGCAGGTGCAGTTCCCCTTGCTGCTCCGTCGGCAAGCATCAGGACCTTGAAGATTATGTGAGCTATGACTGGAAGCCAGTGGAGTATGTGGTGGAGCGGGGCGACATGGCAGAACTTAGGTTGAACACCAGGCGGACTGCGCCATTCTGGATAAGTTTCAGGGGTTTGATGGCACAAGCGGGGAGCTCAGCCAAGCAGAGTTGCAGCAGTCTAGATGGGAGATGACAAGTGCCTGGATTGGGACCTGCACCTCTTCCTGTGTGAGGAAAGGTTGTACTCTATGGATGTTGTAGTGCATGAAACTGCAGGAACGAGTCACTGCTTTGATGTTTGCAGAGAACGACAGGATGTTGTCCAGGGTCACGCCAAGGTTCTTTGCACTCCTGGAGGGGAACACTGTGAATTTGTCAACCGTGATGGAGACGTCTTGAAGCGGGCAAGCCTTTCCCGGGAGGAAGAGCAGCTCTGTTTTGACGAGGTTGAGCTTGAGGTGGTGGGCCGACATCCAAGCTGAGATGTCTGCCAGGCACACAGAGATGCATGTCGCCACCTGGGTGTCAGAAGGGGGAAGGAGAAGAGTAGTTGAGTGTCATCCGCATAGCAATGATAGGAGAGACCATGTGAGGACCGAGTGACTTGGTTTACAGAGAAAAGAGGAGATGGCCTAGCATTTTGGATGTGGCATTACCCTAGTTATAGGGCCTTTAAACCATAACAATAGTGATTGAATCAATCATCCCTCATTCAATACTAAATACTGAGGAATATCATTATATTTGATAAATTGTTGCCTTATCTTTTCGATCTTATATACATCTTGGTAGATGTCTGAAGATTCCGATTTTTAAAAATGACACAAAATTTTAATTTAATATTATAATGATGGCACCTGTAGAAGGTGGGCAATGTCATGGGCTACATACCCAGTTGATTGAGATGTATTGTCATTAGTTTGTAGTCAGGTTCAAGGATCCATCATAAATATTTTATTAGCAGCTAACGTGTGTGTTTTAATTTTCTAAAATCATGCATGATAATAAACGTTATACATTTTTTATTTGTTGTCTCTTGTTACTGGTTAGTGTAATCATCAGTCATATACACCTCGCCAATCACAGGTCTATTTATAGCGTCCCCTTCTCAACCTTGCAGCTCGATTGGCTACTTCTCTCATCTAAAGGTAGGCGGGCTATGTTGCGATATTTCATCCCTGGATGCAGATTGGTTTAGATATCCACAATATCAGATTGTTGATTGGCCTGCGGCTCGTGTAGAATAAAAATAGGAGGAGTTATGATACAGATAATTTCCGCTATTGGTGTTATTTGACAGTACTGTAAAGATTGACGAGAAACACGCAGTTCAGGTAAGGGCGGTTATCGTTTTCACTTAACAGGTCAATAAATAGCATGTAATTGCTAGTGGGAGGTATGTCTAGCTGCATAAATTGACATATGTATGAGTCTGTGTGTTAGAGATAGTGCGCGGGCTGTGCCGAGCATGTCAATCAATAAGCACTGTCCCTGCGGAGGTCAAAAGACAGCATCTTTGCATTAACCAGATTCTGGTGGCTTTTCTACACGGGCCGACTTGGTGAAATTCGAAAGCGACTGTATTTGTACATTAAATTTGATTTGTTTTTTCTACGGCTGGTTGGTCTCATCGTAAACAACGATCTAACGTTAGCTGTCGTGTTGGCGTTATCGGTCATCATATGCCACTGCTAACTAGAGGGGACCATAGTTAACGGCTAGCTAGCGAGGTGTATGATGCTTGCCTGCTGTTTCAAAGCGTGTCAACTTAGCTAGCTATACAGTAACCAGGCTACTGAATGTTGTGGTGTAGAGACACACATTGTAACTGTTAGCTATGTACCTAGCTAACTAGCTACAAAATAATGAGATTACTTAATTGAGTTCAAGTTTCTAATGGGCTTTCCAGAACATGTTTGGCCCTGTAGTACTGCTAAGGTAGATCAGTGCCTAGACACGAAATTACCATAACTTCACCAGTTTCATTACCGTACTCTGCGCAAAAACACACCCACGGTTTGCGCAGGTCCGAACGAGAATGCGGCTACATTAGATTCAAATGAACGAGTTGAGGCACGATCGATTTGATGTGGAGAAAGACAACCCTCTCTGTCACCATCAATTCATCGGACAGGCCCTGTCCCGACTTCTCTGTTTACAAATGGCTCTTTATAGCTACTAAAGGGCCGACCAGGTGATTAATGAGGACTAGTAATGCAACACTACACGGCAGGGTTGCGAATTATGCAACAACTATTTTGACATAGACACCCGAGCTGACCTACTATTGCCACACTGTCCTGCTACGGTTCACGCGACTCGCGAGCTACTAATTAATGTCACACGAGCTATAAAGTAGTTTTAACCTACACATTTGAAAACGGTAATATGGTTCATGCTAATTTATAGACCTTTTAGAGAGCAACGGTCAAGTTGGGCCATATCCGTATGCAGGTTTCTGTTCTCTATGACCCTAGTTATTGCTCATCACAGAAAGTTGTCTTAGTCACAGTTCATGTAGTTTCTGTCGCTGCTGCATTGCCCAGCTGCCACGCCACAGTAACGATGCCATCCTTATCTGCAATAAAACATGTCCAAGCCCAATCAGTAAGCCATGTAATTGTTGTGTAGTTATCTGAAACGAAGCATGCAAAAAGGGCAAGACCAATTCATTTGAGCAATCTAGTAGGCCTACTAGCCTATGTCCCAGTCCATTGTCCCCACAGTCGTTTTGTCTGTTCTCTAGGGTCTGACAGGCTGACCCAGTAGAAACAACATGCTATAGGCTGTTGTTGGTGGTGTTAATCCCTGTCCCAGAATGTGCAGTGTAGGTAAATAAAACGGGCTTGGTTGTGCTATTCTTGCTCCTGGTGTGAGCAGAGGAGGAATGACGAGAGAGGGAAAGGGAGTTAGTCCATGCCTGGCCTTGGGACGTCAACACTGGCAGCATTGTTTTTATGAGGACAATGGGAATAGCCACCCAGCTATATGGAGGTGTTACCGGAGAGTGTGAGAGAGACAGTTCTAGTGTCAGCTTCTGCTAGAGGAGATTTGTAACATTTACTCTTTTCACTGACAGTGATCTTATTACTCTGTAATAATTCTGCTAGCCTTGTAGTAGTAGAGCGCAATGAATGCAATAGAGTTAGCATGGGCCTACGTGTTACACAATAGTATATACACTGACAACCCTTAATGTTCACTGAGGTGGCGTGAAGGGACACGGACACTCGCTCTTGGGATCATTTGACACACAGTACTTTGTTTGCCTGATTGATTGTATTTCATCCTTCGAGAGCACCTTCTGTCCACGACCAAAGCCTAGCACTGCAACTGTGAGTGAGGGGCAGGGAAAATGTCATGATGAGCAAATGGAAACGTGTATGTTTTCCATTCTATATGATTAACCCTGGGCCTCCTTGTTGTCTATACAGCACAGACCAGCAGAGCATGTGATGTTTCCAGAGCCAGGCAGTACTGCTTGGCTGGGTGGAATCATGGCTAGGCCTAGTTTACCATGGTATTTCATTAAAATGGGCATTCATAAACATAGGGATATTCAGTAGTTTGGGTACTTACAGTTTTGCTTCAGCAGTTGGTTAAGTGAGTCAAACACAAATGAATGGTGGAGGATCAAATCAAATCAAATTAGGATGAGAGGGGGTAGTTGAGAGAGAATAGACCTTGATACTACTCGTCCTGTTTCAGGTCTGTTTGTGACAGGCTATGCAATATGACAGTCCACTGTCAGCCACTCTCTCGGATTTGATTTAATCCAATGCAGCTCTCGGGGGCGGCAGATAGCCTAGTGGTTAGAGCATTGGACTAGTTACCGGAAGGTTGCTAGATCGAATCCCCGAGCTGACAAGGTAAAAATCTGTCGTTCTGCCCCTGAACAAGGCAGAACAACCCAGTGTTCCTAGGCCATCATTGAAAATAAGAATTTGTTCTTAACTGCCTTGCCTAGTTAAATAAAGGTATAAAAAATTGGCCTCTGGTTCCTAGACCATGATGTCATAGATTATCCCTTTAGCTGGAGTTCAAAACGTACATACAGAGCATTCGGAAACTATTCAGATCCCTTCACGTTTTCCACATTTTGTTGTGTTACAGCCTTATTCTAAAATGGATGATTTTTTATCTTTTTTAATCCATCTACAAACAATACCCCATAATGACAAAGCAAAACAGGTTTTTAAAAATTAGTATTCAGACCCTTTACTCTGTAATTTGTTGAAGCCGCTTTGGCACCGATTACAACCATGAGTCTTCTTGGGTATGAAGCTACAAGCTTGGCACACCTGTATTTGGGGAGTTTCTCCCATTTTTCTCTGCAGATCCTCTGAAGCTCTGTCAGGTTGGTTGGGGAGCGTTTCTGCACAGTTATTTCCAAGTCTCTCCAGAGATGTTACATCTGGTTCAAGTCTGGGTTCTGACTGGGTCACTCACTGGGACATTGAGACTTGTCCCAAAGCCACCCCTGCGTTGTCTTGGCTGTGTGCTTAAGGTTGTTGTCCTGTTTGAAGGAAAACCTTCACCCCAGTCTGAGGTCCTGAGCAGGTTTTCATCAAGGATCTCTCTGTACTTTGCTCTTTTTATCTTTTCCTCAATCCCGACTAGTCTCCCAGTCCCTGCAGTTGAAAAACATCCCAAAGCATGATGATGCTGCCACCATCATGCTTCACCATAGAAATGGTGCCAGGTTTCCTCCAGATGTGACGCTTGGCATTTAGGCCAAGAAGTTCAATCTTGGTTTCATCAGACCAGATAATCTTGTTTCTCATGGTCTGAGTTCTTTAGTTGCCTTTTGGTAAACTCCAAGCAGGGTTTCATGTGCCATTTACTGAGGAGTGACTTTCGTCTGGATACTCTACCATAAAAGCCTGATTGGTGGAGTGCTGCAGAGATCGTTGTCCTTCTGGAAGGTTCTCCCATCTCCATAGAGGAACTCTGGAGCTCTGTCAGAGTGACCATCAAGTTCTTGGTCACCTCCCTGACTAAGGCCCTTCTCCCCTGATTGCTCAGTTTGGCCTCATGGCTTGGTTTTTGCTCTGACATGCACTGTCATCCGTGGGACCTTTTTATATAGACAGGTCTGTGACTTTCCAAATCATGTCCAATCAATTGAATTTACCACAAGTGGATTCCAATCAAGTTGTGGAAACATTTCAAGGATGATCACTGGAAACAGGATGCACCTGAGCTCAATTTCATTGCAAAGGGTCTGAATAATTATGTAAATAAGGTATTTCTATTTTTAATGTTTCTCAAAAAAAATTGTGTGTAGATTGAGGATTTCTTAAAATTTGATCTATTTTAGAATAAAACTGTAACGTAACAAAATGTCGGGAAGGGAATGCACTGAACTTTCCCAATGCACTGTACTAGGCCTTAACCATATCACATTAGCTTGTATGGCTAAATATCTTTCTGTTTGCCTAGCTAGGGTATGTTTGCTCAGTTTCAGTAGGAGTCAATGGAGGTTTGAATGCAAAGCTAGCTGCTTGTTTGTCTGTGCTCAGCGTGTAGCCTGTGAAGACTTTGTTTGGATTGTATACTTGCATTTGTTTGTGTCAACAAATGGTTTAAGAGAGCGAGAGGGAGGGATGGAGAGAGGGGGAGATGGTGGAGGGTCTGGAACGTCTGCTGTGATAACTGGATGGAGTGGGAGGAAGAAAAGGAAAGAGGCGAGATGAAGGGAACAGATGGGGGTGGAGTTTCATTGGTCAGGGCTAGGCCTAAATCCCAGGAGTATTAACCCAAATAGGGCTGGGGGGGGTAAACCCTCTTAGAGGACCAGCCCTCAGGGAGATGGTCGGGGGGGGGGATAGTCCAATGTCAACTGGGCACGGCAGGATTGTCTGTCTCTCTGGATCATGTGTCCCAAATGCCACTCTGTTACCTATATGGTGCACTACTTTTGATTAGCGCTCAATTCAAAAGTAGTTCACTGTGTAGGGAACAGGATGCCCTTTGGGATGTTGCCTGTGTGTCATTGGAGCACTGTTATTATCTCTAACTCCGTTTGGGACTGGGAGAGGATCATGTTGCCAGTTTCAGTGGGGGAGGGGAACGGATGGGGATTGGCTGAGAGGCTCTGCTGTTTATGCATGAACGCATATACAGTATGTATCTATAAACAGCAGTACCTCTGAGAAACCTGGATAGGTGACTTTCCCAAAGTTTCCAGGTTTTCCAGGAGTATTCTGGAATTCCTGCTTGTTGCCTCCTGATTCAGGGACTTTTCCAACCTGGGATTTCTGGAAAACCTGGACATTTTTAGGAAAGTAACCAGAATTTTGCAACCCTAAACCTGGACAACCTTTACAAAGAGCAATGAGTCATAATTGCATACTAGAAAGTATTTAGAATAATTTTGTTAGTCATTGCTCTTCATAAAAGTCCAGGTTTCTCTTCCATGCTACTAAAAAGCTATTTGCTTTACTGCGTGTGTGTGAGACGTAAACAGTAGCCTGTATGTCTAATGCCAACTTCCTGTTTTGTCTCCTTAGAGGCCGTTGATGGACCAGCCTGGTGAAGAGGCGGGGTTAGAATGGGACAGAGCACCTCGGAACAAGAGGGCCAAGAACATGCAGATGCCCCTCTGGAAGTAAGAACACACACACACACAATCCTGTCCTCTACCACTTACTCTGGCCCCATTGACCTCACCAACTACTACAGTACTGCTTCCATAGATAGAGAGAGAGAGTGTGTGAGGGGATACCTAGTCAGTTGCACAACTGTATTAATTCAACCGAAATGTCTTCTGCAGTATGTACAGTATCCACCATCTCACAGACCATAACCAACCTCTCATCAATAATTGCAGCTGAGTCCTTTTCTTTCGTCTCTTCTCCTGATCAATAAGCACTGACCGCCCTTCTCCTCCAGCTCAGTCACCGATTGGCTGAGAGCCAGAGTACTAAAAGCCCATTGGCCTTGCCCCATAGTTATACACGATCTGCTTGGCCATGTGACCAGTGGTCAACTCAGCCATCCCCTTCTCTCTCTCTCACACACACACACACACACACACACACACACACACACACACACACACACACACACACACACACACACACTTACTTTCTATTGCAGTAACACTGTATATAAGCTTATCTCTGAGCTAGGATCTCCACTCCTTCAGTGAGTCATATAGGGCCTAGTCTTAATCAGTGAAGGAATTAGAACAGGGAAGGTCCTTTTGGCAGGACATCACTCAAGTTCTACGATATCCTTCTGGGAAAAAAAGAGTCCTATTGATTTGAAGTTAAAGTGACCTCAAAAGACAAGAGACTCTCACTGTAATTTCTCTGCTATGGTCCCCAACTGTGTGGTTGTGTGTGGCATAGGAGTTAGACATCTCTCTTGGCTCTCTCTCACTCGTTCCTTCGCGGCCTCTTGTATGATCTCAAGTTTCCTCATTCCCTTTTTATCTTTCTAATTTGCTCTGTTTCTTGTTCGCACGCAGGCTACAGCATGCAGGCTATTAGATTGCATCATGTCTCAATTTAGATCTGTGTTATTGTCTGGTGCAGCAGAGTAAAGAAGTAGCAGTCACTTTTCCTATTATTGGTCTCAGAGCCAGGCTGACATGGGTGCAAGGCAACTAAACCAATATTGACAGAAGGCAATTAGGCTTACTGTATAATAATAGTGATCATCATCAAAGGTATTGTTTGGGAGTTATGTTGTCCCATATATTTATATGGAGCTATTTGAGTTAAGCTGGGTAAAGAAGGGAAGGAGGAATGAACAAGTGGGTTGGGGTGCTGACAAAAGAGGATGTTGAGGATAAATAGTTAGGCCAAACTAAACACATTGGGTGACCGGATGTGTTTTTAAAGCCCCTCTGGGAATCGTCATACCTGATTCAACCCAGATGAAACATTTTTACTTCATCATTCCTCCTTCTCCTCTGCCATTCCTTTCCCTGGGCATGGCAAATCCCAAAGCCTGGTTTCCTTTACATGTCAGTTATTTAACTCAGTAACAGAACTTTCCCAGCTCTGGAAAAAGTTCCCTGTCTACATAGTATATAGGCTATTTTACACGGTTGTTCACTTCTCTTTTTTTTTTGTCTACCAACAGGAAGGGTTTAATAACATCAAGGCGTTTGTGGAGGAAGAGCTACAGACGAGCATGGTTCGTTCGTATGTTGTGGTCTGGTGTGCAGTGTTTCATTCCATTAAGTCGTTCTAATTATGCTTTAATCAGCGGCTGCACACCTCTCTCTCTCTGTCCGTCTCTCTCTGTCCGTCTCTCTCTACGTCTCTCTCCCTCTGTCCGTCTCTCTCTACGTCTCTCTCTCCCTCTGTCCGTCTCTCTCTACGTCTCTCTCTCCCTCTGTCCGTCTCTCTCTACCTCTCTCTCTCCCTCTGTCCGTCTCTCTCTACCTCTCTCTCTCCCTCTGTCCGTCTCTCTCTACCTCTGTCCGTCTCTCTCTACGTCTCTCTCTCCCTCTGTCCGTCTCTCTCTACGTCTCTCTCTCCCTCTGTCCGTCTCTCTCTACGTCTCTCTCTCCCTCTGTCCGTCTCTCTCTACGTCTCTCTCTCCCTCTGTCCGTCTCTCTCTACGTCTCTCTCTCCCTCTGTCCGTCTCTCTCTACGTCTCTCTCTCCCTCTGTCCGTCTCTCTCTACGTCTCTCTCTCCCTCTGTCCGTCTCTCTCTACGTCTCTCTCTCCCTCTGTCCGTCTCTCTCTACGTCTCTCTCTCCCTCTGTCCGTCTCTCTCTACGTCTCTCTCTCCCTCTGTCCGTCTCTCTCTACCTCTCTCTCCCTCTGTCCGTCTCTCTCTACCTCTCTCTCCCTCTGTCCGTCTCTCTCTACCTCTCTCTCCCTCTGTCCGTCTCTCTCTACCTCTCTCTCCCTCTGTCCGTCTCTCTCTACCTCTCTCTCCCTCTGTCCGTCTCTCTCTACCTCTCTCTCCCTCTGTCCGTCTCTCTCTACCTCTCTCTCCCTCTGTCCGTCTCTCTCTACCTCTCTCTCCCTCTGTCCGTCTCTCTCTACCTCTGTCCGTCTCTCTCTCCCTCTGTCCGTCTCTCTCCCTCTCTCTCCCTCTGTCCGTCTCTCTCTACCTCTCTCTCCCTCTGTCCGTCTCTCTCTACCTCTCTCTCCCTCTGTCCGTCTCTCTCTACGTCTCTCTCCCTCTGTTCGTCCCTCTGTTCGTCTCTCTCTACGTCTCTCTCCCTCTGTCCGTTTCTCTCTACGTCTCTCTCCCTCTGTCCGTCTCTCTGTCCGTCTCTCTCCCTCTGTCCGTCTCTCTCCCTCTGTCCGTCTCTCTCCCTCTGTCCGTCTCTCTCCCTCTGTCCGTCTCTCTCCTCCTCTGTCCGTCTCTCTCTACCTCTCTCCCTCTGTCCGTCTCTCTCTACCTCTCTCTCCCTCTGTCCGTCTCTCTCTACCTCTCTCTCCCTCTGTCCGTCTCTCTCTACCTCTCTCTCCCTCTGTCCGTCTCTCTCTACCTCTCTCTCCCTCTGTCCGTCTCTCTCTACCTCTCTCTCCCTCTGTCCGTCTCTCTCTACCTCTCTCTCCCTCTGTCCGTCTCTCTCTACCTCTCTCTCCCTCTGTCCGTCTCTCTCTACCTCTCTCTCCCTCTGTCCGTCTCTCTCTACCTCTCTCTCCCTCTGTCCGTCTCTCTCTACCTCTCTCTCCCTCTGTCCGTCTCTCTCTACCTCTCTCTCCCTCTGTCCGTCTCTCTCTACGTCTCTCTCCCTCTGTTCGTCCCTCTGTTCGTCTCTCTCTACGTCTCTCTCCCTCTGTCCGTCTCTCTCTACGTCTCTCTCCCTCTGTTCGTCCCTCTGTTCGTCTCTCTCCCTCTGTCCGTCTCTCTCTACCTCTCTCTCCCTCTGTCCGTCTCTCTCTACCTCTCTCTCCCTCTGTCCGTCTCTCTCTACGTCTCTCTCCCTCTGTTCGTCCCTCTGTCCGTCTCTCTCTACGTCTCTCTCCCTCTGTTCGTCCCTCTGTTCGTCTCTCTCTACGTCTCTCTCCCTCTGTCCGTCTCTCTCTACGTCTCTCTCCCTCTGTCAGTCTCTCTCCCTCTGTCCGTCTCTCTCCCTCTGTCCGTCTCTCTCCCTCTGTCCGTCTCTCTCCCTCTGTCCGTCTCTCTCCCTCTGTCCGTCCCTCTGTCCGTCTCTCTCCCTCTGTCCGTCTCTCTGTCCGTCTCTCTGCCTCTGTCCGTCTCTCTGTCCGTCTCTCTGTCCGTCTCTCTCTCTCTCTCCGTCTCTGTCCGTCTCTCTCTACGTCTCTCGCCCTCTGTCCATGTCTCTCTCTGTCCATGTGCGTCTCTCTCTCTCTAGATGATGGGGATGGTGATTGGTGCGGGCATCGCCATAATCCTCATCGCCATCCTCATCTTCTTCATGCTGCGGAGGATCCAGCTCAGAAGTACGTGTCACATTCTCTCTCCAATGTGTTTTCTCCGTTAATTATTAAATTAAATAAATGCTAGCTTCAGGTACTCTAGCGATTGCCCTTCACTTACACCTAAGAACTTTGGGGTGCTGTCCCCGACCCCCGAAGAATTTGGTTGACCGAAAGTCGTCGATTGTGTCTTTGTCCATAAACACTATATGGCCAAAAGTATGTGGACACTCCATCAAATTAGTATATTCAGCTATTTCAGCCACACCCATTGCTAACAGGTGTATAAAATCGAGCACACATCCATGTACTGTCCATAGACAAACATTGGTAGTAGATTGTCCTGTACGGAAGAGCTCCGTTACTTTCAATGTGGCACGATCATAGGATTCCACCTTTCCAACAAGTTAGTTCATAAAATTTGTACCCTGCTAGAGCTGCCGCGGTCAACTGTAAGTGCAGTTATTGTAAAGCGGAAACGTTTAGGAGCAACAACAGCTCAGCGGCAAAGTGGTAGGCCTCACAAGCTCATAGAACGGGACTGCCAAGTGTTGAGGAGCATAGCGCATAAAAATTGTCTGTCCTCGGTTGTAATACTCACTACTGAGTTCCAAACTGCCTCTGGAAGCAACATCAGCACAAGAACTGTTCGTCGGGAGCTTCATGAAATGTGTTTCCATGGTCGAGAAACTGCAGAAAAGCCTAAGATCACCATGCACAATGCCAAGCCTTGGCTGGAGTGGTGTAAAGCTCGCCTCCATTGGACACTGGAACAGTGGAAACGCATTCTCTGGAGTGATGAATCACGCTTCACCATCTGGCAGTCCGACGGACTAATCTGTTTGGCGGATGCCAGGTGTGGAAGAACTTGAATGGGCTGCACAGAGCCCTGACGTCAACCCCATCAAACACCTTTGGGATGAATTGGAACACCGACTGTGAGCCATGCCTAATCGCCCAACATCGGTGCCCGACCTCACTAATTCTCTTCTGGCTGAATGGAAGCAAGACCCGGCAGCAATGTTCCAACATCTAGTGGAAAACCTTCCCAGAAAAGTGGAGGCTGTTATAGCAGAAAAGGGGGGGACCAACTCCATATTAATGCCCATGATTTTGGAATGAGATGTTTGACGAGCAGGTGTCCACATACTTTTAGTCATGTAGGGTGTGTGTCTACACACTAGGTTTGAATAAAATCAACTATATGTATTGAGCTTGTCTGATGCTTTAAGCACACAGTTTGGTTTAAATAATTAAGACGCATGACCCTTGAGGAAGCCAGGGATCAAGATAGCCTAAATCTTTTCCTGACCCTCCCGCTCACCTTCGCAGATTCTGCCGTTAAGCTCCTGAAGTTGCCGTTAATAGGCAACTTTTCGGCAACCTTTTCCATTTGGAGCACCAATTTATCTTAACATTTCTACCGATCTGCGTGGCAGCTATGATTTTCGTGTGCACATTTTCGTGAAACAGTTTCATTTAATTTATAATAATCTTTGTATCTCAAAGTCATTGTCATGTGGTTAATCTAAATGATATTGAAATCTAAATGAAAATGATACAAATCTAATTTATTTATGCCTACATAAAGCCAGCAAATAAAAACATTGCAGCCTGCAGGTAGAAAATATCCTGATTTTTTTAAATATAAGTATCCTATCAATTACGTTGGCAATGCATGGCCTGTCTGCAATGAACTTGAAACAATTTATCAACTGTGTCCTGCAGAAGCTCCTGCTAACAAACTTGTAACATTGGATAAAATACTCTGGGCCCTCAGTTTCCTGCTCCAGTGATCTCGAGACAGACACAGCTGTAGGCTATTTGTGCAAAAGGGATAAGAATGAATCCAGGTATTTTATGACATTTCCACTGGATCAGAGCATTAGATATGTTTCCCTATCATGCTGAGTGGTTATCGAAAGGGAGAGAGCTGGAAATATTTTTCAAATGCATTGACAAACTATTGTCATTCTCACAACGTTCTCTTTGAGGTGAAGAAAGCATTTCTTTGAGAAGCAAAACGGCTTATGGTGAGTGAGTTAAGACGATCAGAAATGCTATCAGACATCCCCAAATGGGCACATTTTATAGGCCACCATTAGCGTGCGCAGGCCAGGGAGCCTAGGCCTACTTCTATATGCGTAATCAGGTGCACGTCCTTACTCAACATTGACAGGTGTGTTCCAAACAAAAGACAATGAATAAATTGACAATTTGTAAATGGAATGAAATGAACCAACTTCTTTCTCACAAGTGTATTATAGGCTGTGATTACTGCAAACAACGTGTCCACTCCGACAATGAGAACGGTAAACGACTGTAGACCTAATAATTATATTTTAACAGAAATGACCATAAACAGACATTGTAGATTGGGAATTAACGGTAACTGTTGGTTACTACTGGTGATGTCTGTAATGTGGAATTGATAGACACTTAAAATCAAAGGGCATAGAATTCACACAATTAATTTATGAAACAATGAATGTATATGAAATGGTGGGAAAGAGCCCATTCTGGAGAGAGACATGTATTTTAGCCACACCCCCTTTCTTCTTGGACCGTGGCATCCCCTCTGCCTCCTCATTGGATTAGTCCACTGAGACAGGCGCCAATCAGACCGGTGTCTCGTGTGCCATGGAATGCTTTTCAAATCCATTTGCAACTGCTCGACTAAAAATCGTCCAGTCAACTGAATGGGGTCAGCCCAATAACTTTATATATATATCTATCTTTTTTTAGTTAATTTCAGTTTTGCTAGTGAATATATGGTTTTAGCTAACATTATAGCATTGTATAGCGTCTTAAAATGTTCATACGGGTACTTTATCATACTCACATTGACTTACTGTTTGTGTCCCTGCTCTAGTATCTCCATATATGTGTGTTTTAACTTCTCACAGACCTGCAAGCCCAGGAGGCCCCCAAGTATCGATTCCGCAAGAGGGACAAGGTCATGTTCTATGGGCGAAAGATCATGCGCAAGGTTAGTGGCAGTGATGGGATGCATTTTGGGGGTTCTAGCAAAGTAAAATGGTACCCTTTTGTTCGACAATGTGTCTTTTTGCCATAGTTGCCCTTTGACCTCTTGCTCTCACAGGTGTCCCAGTCCACCTCTTCCCTGGTGGGCACAGCCTCCTCCTCGCGCCCACGACTCAAAAAGAAGCAGAAAATGCTCAACATTGCCAAAAAGTGTGTGAACACGGTTTACCCTGTCTACTCTACTGATATCCATGATGCTAACTTACTTAGTGACTACAGAGTAGAGAACAATAGTCTGTTATACATTTATCCTCCCGCTTTCTCATCCTTCTTTCCATCCCTCCCCCTCTCCTCCCTCCAGGATTCTGCGTTTTAAGAAGGAGGTGCCCACCCTGGTAGCTAAGGAGCCCCCTCCCTCAGTGCTGGAGGCGGACCTTACAGAGTTTGACGTGGCCAACTCCCACCTGCCCTCCGAGGTGCTCTACATGCTCAAGAACGTCCGGTACGTAGGGACTTCTCCGAGTTTCTGTGTGTGTAGAGTGTACTCTGTGTGTGTTAAGATGTGGAGTCTTTATCTATATGGAGGAGACGTGTGTGTTTGAAAGTATCTAAACCACCATGTATCATGGGTAGATTGTGACTGACTGATCTACAAATAATACTGAGTAGTTATTTCTGATGCAAGGTGATGTATGTCTGTAGTAATCTCTCCATCTCTACCCCCCCTGCAGTGTGCTGGGCCACTTTGAGAAGCCTCTGTTCCTGGAGCTGTGTAAACACATGGTGTTCCTGCAGTTTCAACAGGGAGAGTACGTCTTCAGACCGGGCCAGCCTGACAGCAGCATCTACGTGGTGCAGGACGGAAAACTAGAACTGTGCCTTACTGGAATGGTGAGAGAGTGTGTCTCTCTGGGTGTGTGTGTGTATGGGGGGGGGGGGGGGGGGGGGGGCATTTACATTTTCTTGTTTTGTTTTTTGCCTTCTGTGCAAATGAGCCTCCACCCATGCTAACGAGTAAATAGGGACTTTATAAGGGGCTTAGAGTTCTCTAACAATTAACTCTCTAGTAGGACATAAACTAATAGGTGCTAATCATTATTTATTGACTCAGATTATCCCAATGTGGAGGAAAACGCTCAAATGGAATGTTCTCGGAATTTAGAAAGTTATGACCACGATAAACTTGCATTTGGGCAAAGATTGGAATGACTTAACATGAACAGAATGTTTTCAAGATATCTGTCAATTGTACTGTTTGCCTGTGTTTTTCTGTGCTTTTTTTTAACACAAAAATGTACGTTGTCTTTTGTCTGTTAATTTGTTATGACATACTCTGTTTTACCCCTGTGTGTTTTTAGGATGGCAAGGACGGTGTGGTGAAGGAGGTGTACCCCGGAGACAGTGTCCACAGCCTCCTCAGCATCCTGGACGTCATCACCGTAAGACACGCCCACTTCCTGTCCCACATTCCACACTCCCTAAATCACCAAACGCGTGTTGTTTCTTGTTTGTCACCCCTTTGTCTTTCCCTTTCACGTTTCAGTCAGACATTTGAACTTAGTCAAGGAACAAGTCAGGGCATTCTAGTGTTCAGCTTTGGAGGCTAAGTTGAATCCTATCAAAATCATGATGATTTCGCAATTTAAAGTTATATCATAAAGCACTATGTGTGGCTTAAGTCAGCTTTGACTTTTGGTGGGATTTTTTAAACTTCCAATAAGTATACAATGAGCTATTAAACACATGACCGTTTATAGTCAAGAGGAGTTGGTAGCTAGAATGTAACCCCTATATTTAGTCCTGGGAAAACTCACTGACACAAACATCCATGAGCCCTTGCTTTACGGCTGAGAAAAGGAAATTGAAAATGTCTCTAAAGCAATGGTTTCTGCTGGTGTGTTCTGCTAGTTCCCTCTTCTTGGTTTGAGACTATAAACATTTTGTTAAGTAGTTCAGTTCTTTGTTAGTGCGTGGGTCACAGGGCCATTTTAAAAAGGCTTCACCCAAGTCACTGCAGCAAAACGGCTGCTTTGACTGCTATATGGCCTCCCGAGTGGCGCAGCGGTCTAAGAAATTGAAACTCCTATGGGAGTCCCATAGGGCAGTGCACAATTTGGCCCAGCGTCGTCCGGGTTAGGGGTGAGTTTGGCCGTCATTGTAAAATAAAAATGTGTTCTTAACTGACTTGCCTAGTTAAAAAAAATAGGAGAGTGATGAAAGAGCCTTGTCATTGTGTTTGTTTCAGGTACACCTAGCTAGCATGTGAAAACCACTCCCAACACAAACTTCCCCTCCCTTTACTGCTGAAAATAGGAACTTGTAAAATGTCTCAAGTCTCCAAAATGTCTGTAAAGTCACTAATATTGAGTTAGTACAGTATATTCTAAGAGTGTGTGTATTTCAGGGACACCAGAAGCCGTACAGGACGGTGTCGGCGCGGGCGGCTGAGGTGTCCACCGTACTGCGTCTACCTGTCGAGGCCTTCCTCTCCATCTTCGAGAAGTACCCTGAGAGCCTGGTGCGGGTTGTCCAGGTAAGCTGTAGTGTGTGTGTGTTTGTCACTAGGTGTGGATGTGCGTTTTCTCTTGGTGTTCACATGACCTTTTCCTCCCTCTGTCTTCTCATGCAGATCATCATGGTTCGTCTCCAAAGAGTAACAGTTCTGGCGCTGCACAACTACCTAGGGCTCACCAACGAGCTCTTTAGCCACGTGAGTCAAGCTCCCCTTACACACACACACACACACACACACACACACACACACAGCGCCACGGTTCATCATACCACCCAGATCCTCAAACAACACACACCCACACATGGACATTCTGTTTGTTACTTCATCTACCAGGAATGCTACTTCGTTAGCTGAAGCTACATCAGACATGCTGTTTTCATTACGATTGAGTCATTCAACGCTGACGCTACCGCTAGTCACTTTTCAATGCTGACCTGGTAATTATAACGATGCTAATTCAACGCTAGCCTGCCTTCATTGACCCTAACCTCTCTCTCTCTCCCCCCCCTCCCCCCATGCCCCTGTCCTCTCCTTCCTATAGGAGATGCAGCTCCTGCGCCTGCTGCCCCTGTCCCCCCACCCTGTGCCCCGCACCAGCCCCCAGCGCCACGGCAAGCGTTTCGGGAGCCTGACCGTGCCCGCGGAGGACCGCGAGGCCGCCGTGAAGGACGCATCAGATCCTGGGAAGGATGGAGCCACAGTCCCACCAACCCTCAGCAGGACCATCTCCATGCCTGTAGACATCGCCGGTGACTAACTCTTTCTGTCGGTCCTCTCGATCCCTCTCTCTGTCCTCTTCCTCCTTCTTTTCTCTGTCTGTATGGTAACATCGACATTCTTAGTATGTAACTTTAGCTCTGTGGCTTCAGTCCAGTTTTGACTGCATGTTAGGGACCTAACTTGACATTTGACATTAGTGCACTTTATGTTCCTAGTATGTAACTTAGCTCTGTTGCTTCTCAGACTGTTGACTGTGGCATTTACACATGTTTGTGTCAACATGATTTCTGTTGTGTGTGTGGTGTCTACACACAGGCATGCAGAAGAATCTGCGGTCGGATTTCGACATGGCCTACGAGAGAGGACGGATCTCAGTTTCCGCTGAGGACGGCAACACGCCACCCACCTATACACGGGTTAGCATACACGAATGCATGCGCTCACACACACACACACACACACACACACACAAGGTTGGATATTAGTGGTGTGTATAGAACATGTATTTACATTTGAAATCAAATTGAAAATGCACATTTGCACTTCAACGTAGACCACTAACTCTTATCTTTGTACGTCCCCGATCTGCACTTCCAAGTAGACCAGGCACAGGGTACAGTAATTGACATTCATGCCCCTCCATGTTTTCTGTTTCTTTCCCAGGATCAGCGGGAGAGGAGGGTGACCGTAGACGAGGTGCCGTCGGGGGTTTACCTGTACCCCGAGGAGGAGGGGGGTCCGGACAATCAGTTCTCACCAGGACCAGGGCCCGTCCCCGGTCGCCCCAGCCCTGCCCTGTTCGAGGAGGCCCTGAAGGAGCTCCTCAAACTCATGAGGATAGAGGTTAGTACTAACTACTACTTAGTACATGGTCAGTCGAAGGTTACTATCTATGCAACCATGACTCTAGTATCAATGTAATCATGTGGTATTTATCTGATTATTGTGTTAAACTGTCACCAAGTTACTTTGTCCTTTGGGATAATGTACCATGTCTAGACGAGACATTTTGAAACGCAAAACCCAAAAGTGTTCTTATTGGACAAGTGCAAGTAGTACCTCCCCATTTGAAAACATGTCTCCTTACTGGAAATCACCCAGCACTTTCTCCCTCTAACTCTTTATCTAAGCTTCTTACATTTCCATTTCACAATCTACTGTTATGGTTGGCACCGAGCATCTGAAATGTACGATATTGAAAGTTCTGTCTCCTTCCGTATATTTGCCAACCCTCTTGATTTGCAGCCCAGGAGAGCAAAAAGGGAATCCAGATGTTGTTTCACCACCAAGAGTATTTCCTCATTCCCTCCCTCAAACGCTGTCTCACTTTCTTTCTCTCGTTTTGTTCTTTTTCCTTCTTCTGCCAGGACCCCGCTCTGCTGAATGGGAGAGTGACTCTGCACCATGCCAAGGCAGGAACCGTGCTGGCTAGACAAGGAGACCAGGTACTTTACTGAGGCTTGGAGAGAGTGAAGATGTATTCCCTCTCTCCTCTCCTCTGTTTTAATGCAGGTTGACGTTTATTGTCATGAATCTTGCCATGGAGGCAGAACTGAGCTATTTCAGTTAGATGGGCCAGCTGTAAAGTCAATTGTTTATCTCCACGACAATACATACCAACCTGACTGTTTAATCACCAATTCTGCAATATCAAAAACCTATGTTTTCCTTGACATCTTTCCCCGTCCAAGTCCCTCTTTCCCATAAACTTTATTCTCTCCTCCCCAGCTCCTTCCCCCCTCTACTCTCCTCCCCTCTCTTCAACCCCTCTAAACACACCAGAACATGAGATGTGAAATCTGAACTCCCTCTTCTCCTCTCAGGATGTGAGTCTCCACTTTATCCTGTCCGGCTGTCTCCACGTGTACCAGCGGATGATCGACAAGCAGGATGCGGTGTGTCTGTTTGTCACCCAGCCGGGTGAGATGGTGGGCCAGCTGGCTGTGTTGACTGGAGAACCCCTCATCTTCACCATCAAGGCCAACAGAGACTGCACCTTCCTCAAGATCTCCAAGTCTGACTTCTATGAGTGGGTGTCTAGTAGAGACGAGACTAGAAAGAGACTAAGGGGGGGAGGGGCGCAGGCACTTCCTGTTTTTGATTTAACCGACCTGGAAGACCAGCTGTGTTGAATTTAGGCGATGAACTGCTCAGTTGGTCAGGTGTGGTGCCTAGTTGGAACAACATCCTGCTGTACCCGTGGC
This sequence comes from Oncorhynchus kisutch, assembly GCF_002021735.2. NCBI lineage: Eukaryota > Metazoa > Chordata > Actinopteri > Salmoniformes > Salmonidae > Oncorhynchus > Oncorhynchus kisutch. The sequence goes on along the minus strand of NC_034174.2, from coordinate 68,266,526 downwards.
CCTCCAGGAACAGGGTTTCCTACCCCTGGGCTAAACCCTTCTGTGTGAAAGGGGTATTGTTCAGTCTGGGCATTAAGCTGGACCATTTTAGTTTAAGCCTAACTTGGGTTTAGAATTAGAGGTATGCAGTTTGTTGAATGATTACATGAAATATACCAGCTGTCACTGACTGTTGAATAATAAACCATCTGTTATAAGTAGGTTGGCTTCAGTTCCAAACATGCATTTCTCATTCTATGTCACAACTGTCTTACTGCTGATAAGATGCTGGTTATTACTATCTATCTGGTCGTGGTAGGAGGGCGGAAGTGGCTAACACTTCCCCTAACCCTAGCTTTATTTATCAGTTGCTGTGATATTTAAGCGTAGTGACTGCCTGCCCTAAGATACTGCCTGTGTGTTTTTCCTGATCTGGTGTGCTCTGTGCTGCCCCCTGTCTTTAGGATCATGAGGGAACAGCCCAGTGTGGTTCTGAGTGCAGCCCACACCGTAGCCATCCGCATGTCCCCCTTCGTCAGACAGATGGACTTCGCCATAGACTGGATGGCTGTGGAGGCCGGCAGAGCCCTCTATAGGTATCTGGACAAATTTTCTCTTATGACGGTGTTTTTAATTTTGACCAGAAAATCTGTATTAGTGAGTTTGTTCTTATTTACAAGCAGGCAAACTTTTTCTGACTGACAATATCTTTTTCTTTGACACGTTCAAATGAACACTGTCCTGAAACCAAACAACTCTTTTTTGGGGGGGGGGGGGGGACTGAACTGACTGTCCTCCACCTCCTCTCGTCCTATCACCAGGCAGGAAGACCAGTCGGACTGCACCTACATAGTTCTGAACGGACGTCTACGTTCTGTTATACGTAAAGCTAACGGGAAGAAGGAGCTGGTAGGAGAGTACGGTCGAGGAGACCTCATAGGAGTGGTGAGACTTTGGCCCATTTCTACAGCTCTCATCGTTCTGGTCTTCCATGTAAAGGCAGAATATGTTGTCACTATATTAGCTTATAAAGCTAATATTCAGAATAAAGTCAACCTAATTTATTTATATTAGACCTATGTGTTTATAGTGTATATTTGGGTTGTATTAGATCATTGGGGACTCTATACCTTTTTTAAATCCCATGGTTTTGGAGCTCTTACGATCTCCTCCTGTTTTCCCCAGGTTGAGGCTCTGACCCGACAGCCCAGAGCCACCACGGTCCACGCGGTCAGAGACACAGAGCTGGTCAAGCTACCAGAGGGAACGCTCAACAACATCAAGAGGAGGTACCCACAGGTGGTCACCAGGTTGATCCACCTGCTGGGACAGAAGATCCTGGGGAACCTGCAACAGGCCCGCGGACCATTCTCAGGTGTGTGTGTGTGTGTACACAGGCATGTACTGTATGCATACACACACTTTCCCTCTTTGTCCTCTAGATAAAGCCATGTACTTCTCTCTCCATTTCTACCCCCCCCCCCCCCAGGTTCTGCCCTCGGCCGGTCCAGCGTAGCGTCCAGCCCTGACGTCACCAACCCGGCCAGTAACCTGTCCACTGTGGCCGTACTGCCCATCTGTGACGAGGTGCCAATCAACGCCTTCAACCTGGAGCTCAGCCACGCCCTCAGCGCCATAGGTACACACCTCTAGAGACTAGCATAGCAACTGTCGATCAAACCTGACTATGACTTGAACGTCTTGTAATCACTATTGGCTAATATGAAACATCTGCCTAATGTGACTAGATTCTGTGGACACAAAGTTGTTCTGTCAACTAAATTGCCACATTGAGCGACCATGATATCCAATTTTATATCCATCAATTGTTCTCTCTGAAATATTAAACCGATTTCTATTTGTCCTTGATGTGTAGGACCTGCCCTGCTGCTGACCAGTGACATCATCAGAGAGCGACTGGGGGCCTCCGCTCTGGATAGGTCTGTTTTTATTCTCTCTTCTTCCTCTCTCCCTCTGCAGTATCCATACCAGTTGGTTGTTCTAAACTCTCGTTCTCCCCTCACAACAGTATCCACGAGTACCGTCTGTCTGGCTGGCTGGCCCAGCAGGAGGACATCAACAGGATAGTCCTGTACCAGACAGACAGCAGTATGACTCCCTGGACCCAGCGCTGCATCAGACAGGCTGACTGCATCCTCATCGTGGGCCTGGGGGAACAGGAACCTGCGCTGGGACAGGTAGGGGGGACGGGGTGAAGAGCTGGAGAATGATTTGGGTGGGGCTCAATTGGAGGATGGGTTGACTTTTGAAGCTACTCTACTTACAAGCTGCCTAGTTACATTTGTTTGTTCAATTTAAAACTTTAGTTGTGAAATTATACATTAACCTCATATTTAAGCTTATGTGTAGAGATTATTTTTTTAAAGCAGTCTAGTTTTGACTGCATCTCATCCTGTATCTAACCATGCCTCCTTTCTTTCTTTCTTTCTTTCTTTCTTTCTTTCTTTCTTTCTTTCTTTCTTTCTTTCTTTCTTTCTTTCTTTCTTTCTTTCTTCTTTCTTTCTTTCTTTCTTTCTTTCTTTCTTTCTTTCTTTCTTTCTTTCTTTCTTTCTTTCTTTCTTTCTTTCTTTCTTTCTTTCTTTCTTTCTTTCTTTCTTTCTTTCTTTCTTTCTTTCTTTCTTTCTTTCTTTCTTTCTTTCTTTCTTTCTTTCTTTCTTTCTTTCTTTCTTTCTTTCTTTCTTTCTTTCTTTCTTTCTTTCTTTCTTTCTTTCTTTCTTTCTTTCTTTCTTTCTTTCTTTCTTTCTTTCTTCTTTCTTTCTTTCTTTCTTTCTTTCTTTCTTTCTTTCTTTCTTTCTTTCTTTCTTTCTTTCTTTCTTTCTTTCTTTCTTTCTTTCTTTCTTTCTTTCTTTCTTTCTTTCTTTCTTTCTTTCTTTCTTTCTTTCTTTCTTTCTTTCTTTCTTTCTTTCTTTCTTTCTTTCTTTCTTTCTTTCTTTCTTTCTTTCTTTCTTTCTTTCTTTCTTTCTTTCTTTCTTTCTTTCTTTCTTTCTTTCTTTCTTTCTTTCTTTCTTCTTCTTTCTTTCTTTCTTTCTTTCTTCTTTCTTTCTTTCTTTCTTTCTTTCTTTCTTTCTTTCTTTCTTTCTTTCTTTCTTTCTTTCTTTCTTTCTTCTTTCTTTCTTTCTTTCTTTCTTTCTTTCTTTCTTTCTTTCTTTCTTCTTTCTTTCTTTCTTTCTTTCTTTCTTTCTTTCTTTCTCCTCTAGTTAGAGCAGATGTTGGAGAACACTGCGGTGAGGGCCCTGAAACAGCTGGTGCTGCTCCATAAAGAGGACGGCTCGGGGCCCTCCAGGACCGTAGAGTGGCTCAACATGAGGAGCTGGTGCTCCGGACACCTCCACCTCCGCTGCCCCCGCCGGGTCTTCTCACGACGCAGCCCCTCAAAACTGGTGCGACTCGCTGGGGAGATGCCATGATTTCTTTAGTTTCTTTTTTAAAAACTTTCTCTCTTCCTAACTTTAGTTTGTTTTGTCTTTTTTCTTTCAATTCGTTTATTCATTCGTTACACACCGACATTTGCCCACATCTGATTGTGTTCCTCCATTAAATGGAGGATGAGGACAGTTGTAAAGAGAGCTCTGACGATGTGGTAAGAGAGGAGGCTAGTCTGTTTGCAAGAAAATGTTTTCTATATATACATTAATAGCCTGTTGAGCATGTCCTCTTAATCCATTCTATATATATATATGTTTTTGTTTTATCCCGCACGGTGTGACGGCTCAAAATGAAGCACTTTGCTGTTCTACGAGTAACATGAGTTTTGGTTTTCATGAGAAATAACATAGTGCTTTAGCTACAAAGGCTTTGGGAATCCCAGCCCGTCTTGGGGAAATGATCCATTGACAAGCTTACCAACCAATTACAGCGCTTCGGTGGATAGCAACTGTCACTAACCAGGCCCAAGTCTGAATAGTTGAACAAGCTCTCGTTTCAAGCGCTCTGATTATCATCTGAATTGGACTTTGTGTGTGTTTGTGCAGAGGGAGGTGTATGAGAAGGTGTTTGAGAAGACAGCGGACAGACACAGTGATTTCTCTCGGCTGGCCCGGGTACTGACTGGGAACAGCATCGCTGTGGTGCTAGGAGGAGGAGGAGCCAGGTCAGTGGACTTGGTTTTTATAGGAGCACCTCTCTTTTGTGCCAGACTCTCTTTTGTAGATGATCAAGTAGTAGATAGTGTGGAGTAAAGAATGTACATCATCAAATGCATGTTTTCAATGACAGTCATGGGACCACAGCTCTTTGCGTGAGAAGTCCTGTTGATTTATTATCAAGATTTCTTGTAACCTTAATGTCCTTCGGTGTATCTGTAGTATCAAATTAGTCTTGTTCTTTCAGATCTTTTCAAATTAATGCAAGGAGTGGAAGAAATGCAGGCAAAGTTGGTCTCTTTAGTCCTCAAAACAGAGAGTGAATTTCCTCCTCTCTGATTGGTTGTTCTCTGTCACTCTCGCAGAGGCTGCTCCCATGTGGGAGTGATCAAGGCCATGGAGGAGGCAGGGATTCCCATCGACATCGTGGGCGGGACGTCCATCGGGTCGTTCATCGGGGCGCTGTACGCCGAGGAGAGGAGTGCGGTGCGCACCAAGCAGAGAGCCCGCGAGTGGTCCAAGGTCTGATTCTCCCACCGCTATACCATCATGCACTTCTCTTGTTCCTGTATCTGACCGTTTGACACGTTCCTTTGTCAGGTGACATGTAGCATATTAGAGGGGATCAGTTTGAGCATGGCGAGACACAGGATCACTCGTCTTGACCACATAATGACGCCAACTTCCGGCGCCGACAGAGATGGCCGCCTCGCTTCGCGTTCCTAGGAAACTATGCAGTTTTTTGTTTTTTTACGTGTTATTTCTTACACTAGTACCCCAGGTCATCTTAGGTTTCATCACATACAGCCGAGAAGAACTACTGAATATAAGATCAGCGTCAACTCACCACCAGTACGACCAAGAATATGTTTTCGCGATGCGGATCCTGTGTTCTGCCTTACAACCAGCGCCACGGGATGGTTCCCATGCAGCGACCCAAAAAAACGACTCAGAAAAAGAGGGAAACGAAGCGGTCTTCTGGTCAGACTCCGGAGACGGGCACATCGTGCACCACTCCCTAGCATTCTTCTTGCCAATGTCCAGTCTCTTGACAACAAGGTTGATGAAATCCGAGCAAGGGTAGCATTCCAGAGGGACATCAGAGACTGTAACGTTCTCTGTTTCACGGAAACGTGGCTCACTGGAGAGACGCAATCCGAAGCGGTGCAGCCAGCGGGTTTCTCCACGCATCGCGCGGACAGAAACGAACATCTTTCTGGTAAGAAGAGGGGCGGGGGCGTATGCCTTATGGCCAACGTGACATGGTGTGATGAAAGAAACATACAGGAACTCAAATCCTTCTGTTCACCTGATTTAGAATTCCTCACAATCAAATGTAGACCGCATTATCTACCAAGAGAATTCTCTTCGATTATAATCACAGCCGTATATATCCCCCCCCCAAGCAGACACATCGATGGCTCTGAACGAACTTTATTTAACTCTCTGCAAACTGGAAACGATTTATCCGGAGGCTGCATTCATTGTAGCTGGGGATTTTAACAAGGCTAATCTGAAAACAAGACTCCCTAAATTTTATCAGCATATCGATTGCGCAACCAGGGGTGGAAAGACCCTGGATCATTGTTACTCTAACTTCCGCGACGCATATAAGGCCCTGCCCCGCCCCCCTTTCGGAAAAGCTGACCACGACTCCATTTTGTTGATCCCTGCCTACAGACAGAAACTAAAACAAGAAGCTCCCACGCTGAGGTCTGTCCAACGCTGGTCCGACCAAGCTGACTCCACACTCCAAGACTGCTTCCATCACGTGGACTGGGAGATGTTTCGTATTGCGTCAGCCAACAACATTGACGAATACGCTGATTCGGTGTGCGAGTTCATTAGAACGTGCGTTGAAGATGTCGTTCCCATAGCAACGATTAAAACATTCCCCAACCAGAAACCGTGGATTGATGGCAGCATTCGTGTGGAACTGAAGGCGCGAACCACTGCTTTTAATCAGGGCAAGGTGTCTGGTAACATGACTGAATACAAACAGCGCAGCTATTCCCTACGCAAGGCTATCAAACAAGCTAAGCACCAGTACAGAGACAAAGTAGAATCTCAATTCAACGGCTCAGACACAAGAGGCATGTGGCAGGGTCTACAGTCAATCACGGACTACAGGAAGAAACCCAGCCCAGTCACGGACCAGGATGTCTTGCTCCCAGGCAGACTAAACAACTTTTTTGCCCGCTTTGAGGACAATACAGTGCCACTGACACGGCCTGCAACGAAAACATGCGGTCTCTCCTTCACTGCAGCCGAAGTGAGTAAGACATTTAAACGTGTTAACCCTCGCAAGGCTGCAGGCCCAGACGGCATCCCCAGCCGCGCCCTCAGAGCATGCGCAGACCAGCTGGCCGGTGTGTTTACGGACATATTCAACCAATCCCTATACCAGTCTGCTGTTCCCACATGCTTCAAGAGGGCCACCATTGTTCCTGTTCCCAAGAAAGCTAAGGTAACTGAGCTAAACGACTACCGCCCCGTAGCACTCACATCCGTCATCATGAAGTGCTTTGAGAGACTAGTCAAGGACCATATCACCTCCACCCTACCTGACACCCTTGACCCACTCCAATTTGCTTACCGCCCAAATAGGTCCACAGACGATGCAATCTCAACCACACTGCACACTGCCCTAACCCATCTGGACAAGAGGAATACCTATGTGAGAATGCTGTTCATCGACTACAGCTCGGCATTCAACACCATAGTACCCTCCAAGCTCGTCATCAAGCTCGAGACCCTGGGTCTCGACCCCGCCCTGTGCAACTGGGTACTGGACTTCCTGACGGGCCGCCCCCAGGTGGTGAGGGTAGGCAACAACATCTCCTCCCCGCTGATCCTCAACACTGGGGCCCCACAAGGGTGCGTTCTGAGCCCTCTCCTGTACTCCCTGTTCACCCACGACTGCGTGGCCACGCACGCCTCCAACTCAATCATCAAGTTTGCGGACGACACAACAGTGGTAGGCTTGATTACCAACAACGACGAGACGGCCTACAGGGAGGAGGTGAGGGCCCTCGGAGTGTGGTGTCAGGAAAATAACCTCACACTCAACGTCAACAAAACTAAGGAGATGATTGTGGACTTCAGGAAACAGCAGAGGGAACACCCCCCCCCCCCATCCACATCGATGGAACAGTAGTGGAGAGGGTAGCAAGTTTTAAGTTCCTCGGCATACACATCACAGACAAACTGAATTGGTCCACTCACACAGACAGCATCGTGAAGAAGGCGCAGCAGCGCCTCTTCAACCTCAGGAGGCTGAAGAAATTCGGCTTGTCACCAAAAGCACTCACAAACTTCTACAGATGCACAATCGAGAGCATCCTGGCGGGCTGTATCACCGCCTGGTATGGCAACTGCACCGCCCTCAACCGTAAGGCTCTCCAGAGGGTAGTGAGGTCTGCACAACGCATCACCGGGGGCAAACTACCTGCCCTCCAGGACACCTACACCACCCGATGCTACAGGAAGGCCATAAAGATCATCAAGGACATCAACCACCCGAGCCACTGCCTGTTCACCCCGCTGTCATCCAGAAGGCGAGGTCAGTACAGGTGCATCAAAGCTGGGACCGAGAGACTGAAAAACAGCTTCTATCTCAAGGCCATCAGACTGTTAAACAGCCACCACTAACATTGAGTGGCTACTGCCAACACACTGTCAATGCCACTGACTCTACTCCAGCCACTTTAATCATGGGAATTGATGGGAAATGATGTAAATATATCACTAGCCACTTTAAACAATGCTACCTTATATAATGTTACTTACCCTACATTATTCATCTCATATGCATACGTATATACTGTACTCTATATCATCGACTGCATCCTTATGTAATACATGTATCACTAGCCACTTTAACTATGCCACTTGGTTTACATACTCATCTCATATGTATATACTGTACTCGATATCATCTACTGTATCTTGCCTATGCTGCTCTGTACCATCACTCATTCATATATCTTTATGTACATATTCTTTATCCCCTTACACTGTGTATAAGACAGTAGTTTTTTTTTGAATTGTTAGTTAGATCACTTGTTCGTTATTACTGCATTGTCGGAACTAGAAGCACAAGCATTTCGCTACACTCGCATTAACATCTGCTAACCATGTGTATGTGACAAATAAATTTGATTTGATTTGATGAGTGGTCATGTGGGACGCGAGGTGATTTGTGGATCAGTGATTCTGTGCGGTCCGACTGATCTCAGACACGCTCAATATGAACCTTTTTGTCTCTCCCTCCTTCCCTCCCTCCCTACAGGCGATGAACTCCGTATTCAAAACCATCCTTGACCTGACCTATCCCATCACCTCAATGTTCACTGGTGCCGCCTTCAACACCAGCATCTCCAAAGTGTTCCAGGACAAGCAGGCTGAGGTGAGATGTCACACTGTCTGTCAGTGCTACTGGAGATGTCTGTCTGTGAAGGAAACTGGGCCAGTAGGCAAACCTTGTGAACAGTTGCAGATAGAAATGTCTTGAATAGAGCAGCCGTTGATACCTGCTCCACATTTTGGAGAGGCATATTTGTTCTACGTAATATATATCCATCTGAACGTTCCTTATCCCAATTCATATGGAATGTGTGGTCTATGTAACCATCAGGACCTGTGGTTGCCCTACTTCAACGTGACTACTGACATCACGGCGTCCGCCATGCGTGTGCACCAAGACGGTGAGTGACAGGCAGCTAACCGCTGGCCCCTCCCCCTCTGCTCTATCGCTGTTTAGAAATGGACGACTAGATATTTTAAGTTGCCTTGAAAACACTACAGAAGTAATTGTCCTAGTTCTGCGTGATTTTGAGTAGAAATTGGATGTAGCTGTTAGGATAACTCTCATGCAGTCAGATAAACACACACACAAGTTAGATATGTAGTTTATTTAGAGATATACTCCATATGTAACACTATTTAACTCAATCCACTCACGCTGGTACGCTCGAACTACCGTGGGATTGACATGATCATGCATTCCTAATGTCATTCGGCGTTTGCCGATAACAGCTGGCTAATTTGGAGTATGCGTTATGAGATTAAAATCCTACATTTGGGTCATTTAGCTCTCATCCAGAGCGACTTCCAGTTAGTGCCTTCACCTTAAGATCGCTCTGCGTTATAATTAGGAGTTTGAGAGAAATTGGTTAGATTCTGCATGCCTTTCAGCTGTATAATATTAATAGGGGGGGGGGGGGGGTCATACAATTGGTACACTGAAAGTCCTCTTTTCCCTGCTTGTTTGTTATGTTCATCCATTGACTCACACTTAATATATGGATTGTTTATGTATGGGATGACTGACTGAGTGAGATGCACGACCACTAACTGTAGCTAGAATAGTCCTAGAGGCTGGGAGTATGACCCCTGCTGACCTCTTGGGGTCAAAGGCCACAACCTTTGGCTTATGGAAGGAAGCCTACCCCCAAATCCAGTGTTGGTACATGTTGCGTGCCTTTTGTTATCACCGGTAATGTCCACTAGTTTGTAAGAGCAAAGGGATTTATAAAAAGTCATGTATATTAGTTCACGTTATTTATGTACTGATTTCTGGCCACATGGGCAAATGAATCCTCCTGGATTTGGGGTGTCATGGTTGTGGGGTCCTCCAGTTATATCTTAAATGCTTGTCTGCACTTGGCATGTTTACTAATGGCGAGAGCAAAGCTTTACGATGCTCTCTCTATTTACCTATCTCCTTCCTCCTCCCTAGTGTGATGTCACTTCCTGTTGACACAGCCTAGTACACTCCCACTGCTCATCTCTATTGCTCTATTTCTCAGGTTATTCCTCCTACCTTTCTGACATCTGTTTTCATGTTTAAAACATGTCTTTAAAACAACACCAAACAAACCATGCCACAGTGACTTCCCTAATGACTTCCCTTTGCTTATATGGGGACACTTTCACCATCTGCTGTTCTGGCTTACTATTAGCCTGGTCCCAGATCTGTTTTGCCATCTTGCCAACTCGTATGGTCATTGTTGGGTAGATGGCACAAATCTGGGACCAGGCTAGTGTACTATAGGCATAGTGTAGTGTTGCTAGTCGCTGATCCTTCCACCCCTGTCCGTGTCAACAAGTAGGATCCAGAACACTCTTCCCTTGCTTTACCCCTCCGCACCCTAAAGCCTCTCCCTCCATCCCTCCCTCGCTTCCCGTAGTTTTTCTGCTTTTCTGCAGCTCTGAGAAAGTTGCCAGTTTTAAACACCAACCTCAGTTTTTCAACAGGAAGTTGCACCGTTGGCGCATTTGTAACGCAAGGACTTTACGAGTTGGTGGTGACACTATTTGGTTTATGCAACACCCCATGTTCCCATAAGCCAACCAATGAACGTTGGTCTCTTTGACGTTGTGTAAATTTGGCATCATTTAGACTTTTTATGTTACGCTTTGACCTGTAGCTTAATTTCAAGATGGCGGCTTTTAGAGTACGGACATAGCCATCAAGTTTCTAGATCCTGCGTCGTGTGTGCTAGCTAACTCTCCCCGGCTTGGAGATGGATCTTTCTCAATCTTCCTTTTTGATCTTTTTCTAACTCTTACTTCTCTCTTTCACTGGCCTCCTCCCTCTATCACTCTCTCTGAGAATGTTGGTGCATTTTGTAGTAATCTTGTTTGTTGCCGGCTGCTATCTGACCAAGCTAATAATAATTCTAACACTCTAAACTAAACACCGAACAGGACGACTGTGGCTGTTGATAGTGCATTTCCACTCTTTCCCAGGCTGTGTACAAAACATTAGGAACACCTTCTTAATGTTGCGTTGCACCCCTTTATTTTTCCTTTAGAACAGCCTCAATCCGTCGGGGCGTGGACTCTACAAGGTGTTAGAACCGTTTCACAGGGATGCTGGCCCATGTTGACTTCAATGCTTCCCACAGTTGTGTCAAGTTGGCTGAATGTCCTTTTTGAGTGGCGGACATTTCTTGATTTCACACGGGAAACTGTTGAGCGTGAAACCCAGAAGCGTTGCAGTTCTTGACACGAACCGGTGCGCCTGGCACCTACTACCAGACCCCGTTCAAAGGCACTTACATTTTTGTTGTCTTGCCCATTCACACTCTGAATGGCACACGTATACAATCTGTGTCTCAAGGCTTGAAATTCCTTCTTTAACCCGTCTCCTCCCCTTTATCTACACTGATTTTGAAGTGGATTTAACAAGTGACATCAATAAGGGATCATAGCTGTCACCTGGTCAGTCTATGTCATGGAAAGAGTAGGTTTTCTTAATGTTTTGTGCACCCAGTGTATGCAGGTCTCCATTTTCCAATGAGGTTTCGGGAACTAATACATGGTTCCTTTGAGTGGTTTAGGAGAGTAAATGGACAACACCACTTAGCTATTAGTTTGGAATTCACTGTAATATTAATGCTGTGACGATATTTGGTTATTTTCTATCTGTATTTTAAAAACGAACTACAGTCCTGTCTGTGCAATCTCTTTTAGTTCTAGAAACGTTGCTTTATGTTACCTGACCAGGTTCACTGAGGGTTTTATATTGTATACGTCAGATACAATTACGTTTCTAGATTGTATACGTCGAGAGCTCTGGACATGTTTTGCCCCTCCTACTCTTTTCTGTCCCCTTCTCTCTCGATATATACATCTGTCTATCTCCTAGCTCGGTCTTGCTCCTAGGTTTACAACATTTACAGAGACTTTCCAAAGTTCTCAGGTTTTTCAAAAATCCCAGTTGGAGGATTTCCCAGAATCAACAAATATGGGAACTTTGGGAAAGTTTCTGACAATTTGGAACCCTAATCTCTCCTCTCTCCTTTGTCTCTCTCTCTGGCTCTGCCTCCCTCTCCCTGTCCATGTTTGATGTCTCCTCTCCATCTTCCATTCTGACAGGCTCGCTGTGGCGCTATGTTAGAGCGAGTGCCTCCTACACCCCCTATTTACCTCCCCTCTGCGACCCCAAGGATGGCCACCTGCTTGTGGATGGTTGCTATGTTAACAATGTCCCAGGTCAGAGTTCATAGTTCAAACTCCGACCCCCGTCTCACCCCTTAACCCCAAAAGGAGTTGTAGAAGTTGCTCCTGACCACTGATACAGGGTCATATTATTTTCACCCACCTGATGGTTGTTAGGATTGGGGTTATGTCATCTGATCCCAGATCTGGGGTTAGGGGCAACTTCTACCTTAAGCTCTTTTGAAACGACCGACAATCGACCACTCCCTCCCTCCCCCTCCCTCTTTCCCACGTTCCGTCTCACCTTAACCCCACCTGACCAGTCGGACATTGGGAACCCATGGTTTGGAAGGAAAGTTAGGCTAATACAGTGTATATTTCGGTATGTGAGTGGAGGGGATGCAATATTTCGCTCCCCTACACCCAGAACCACCCATTCTTAACACCAATACTTTTCTATTCAATTTGGCTTCAATAGTTCACACTCCTACACAAGTCAGTTCCGAATTGGCTTTGTCCCGCCCCCCAGTGTCAGTAAGCCCCTCTCCATGCCTCCAGATTGGCAGTGAGGCTTTGCTCATGCAGGTACATATCCATGGGTCAGACAGAGAGGTGCATGATGGTCCTGCTTTTGGTGCCCCGCCCCCCTCCCTGTTTTTGGTTCTCCATGCTCCTCCACTTCATCTCCCAAGTTCTCCTGCACTTGGCTGGTATACTACACACCAAGTGTACACTTACTTGTCTGCTTCTTCCTGAGCATGTTACACAGGCTTTTCCCTGAGGCCTTTCCACGCAGCTTGCTGCTTGTCGTTTCCCACGTTCTAAAGCTTGGGCCTCAGTCACTCGTTTGTCAGTGTAGGTCCATAGGTTATAGCTTTTTTGCGTATCGACCTAGCTATAGGAGCACAACATGTAGCGTTCTCTTCAGGGTTTTGAAGCTGATCCTATGGTGTCGGGAAATAAAGGTTTTGTGTTGAGGTCAGAGAAGGTCACCATATAGGCTATTTCATGTTTGTTTTTTAATTGTGGGTCTGTAGTCGGGTTTTTTCTCTGTCCATTTGTCTGCCCATTCGTCCATCGCTTGATCCCATGTCGTCATACCGAGCAGTGCTTATAAATGGCTTATGTCAACTATTTGTACCCCCCCCCCCTCCCCCAGCAGCTACACCTCCCCCTGTCCATGTATGTGCATGTGTCCGTGTACTGTACGCATCTATATATTTACTCTTTACATATATATTGATGACAGTGTTGCTGATGCTACCCGTTTCCCTTTAGCCTTTTCTAGCGAGATGCCAAAAGTGTTCTGGATCCTACCAATGCCCATAGACGAACATACAGTTCATCCAGTTCCATCACTCAGTGAAAGGCTTGACTGAAGCCTCAAATTAAAAGTGGGCTGAAAATGGTGACTGTGTTTTTGTTAGTACTTCTAAGTCCAGAACAGTTCAGTTCAATGATTCCACATTGAAATTCTTCAGTCTCCTATGTCCCCTTCAAACTCCACCCACACACACAGCAGCATCCTTCTCTTCCTCTGGTGCTCCTTCTCCTTCCAATCCATGCAGCGCCCAGCCTCCCCCCTGCCCTCTCCTGGTCCGGAGTGGTATTACAGGACTACAGCTCTGGGCAGGGCTGGCTGGTTTCCCCTAACATGTTCACTAGTGTCTGAGAGATCTCCAAATGCTGTGACCAGACTACCAACCCCCTGTGCTCCTTGTGTCTAGTTGAGGAGTCAGGGAACTGAAGGCGAAGTTTAAAAGGTTCCTCATACCTGTATTTTTGGTGGTTTTTGTATGTTTTCACCAAGTGCTGTAAAACAGACACAATTATTTTATAAATGGTTCTAAAAGCAAAAGCTTCACTTTGGCTCGATAACCTTTCACAAGGGTTAACTCACAGGGAGCATAAGGTTGTGGTTGGGGACAGAGTCTGGAGATCGAACCAACCCTTGATACTCTGTGGCTGCACCCTTACCCCCTGTACCCTGTGCCTAGACCTGACACACACAGGTCTCTGTGCATGGTAAGGTGGTTCAGGGGATGCAGAAGCGATTTGAGAGGTTGGGCAGCACTACATTCACATCCCGTGGCTAACCCTTGGACGGTTATCCACCTCTGGGTTAACCAATTGGGATGGCACCCTTTGGTTTGGGGCCGTGGTCTGCTGCCAAAACGCATGACCAACCTGAAGTTACGCCAACATTATTGAGATGTTATCCCCTCCCCCCTCCCCCTCCCCCCCCTGGGTGTGGCTCACAGGGTCACTGTGGCGCTATGTGAGGGCGAGCATGACCCTCTCAGGGTACCTGCCGCCCCTCTGCGACCCCAAAGATGGCAACTTGCTTATGGACGGGGGCTACATCAACAACCTGCCAGGCAAGTAGATGATGATGAGGAGAATAGGAAAGAGGGAGGAGGGAGGGGGTAGTAGGACATTTTTCAGAGTTATTTTAGTTGAGGGGGGGGGGGGGGGGGGTGAGAGATCGTCCATGGGTAAGTAGGGGCTGTCATTGACGAAGGTGGAGATGACAGTTTGACAGAATTCAGTTGCATTTTCTACCATCTGAGCAGTGGGAATGAGCGTTCAAATCATTTCCATTGTCGAAATGTTTGCTCAAAATATAGCCATAGAGGCAATTGACTGAGAGGGAAAACAAATATGTAAATGATCCCCGTAGTGTATTTGAAATTGCTCCGTAACATGCTTTCAGCTCAGGATCAATCTTTACCTATCAGATGGGAGTAAATACAACACAGAGCGTTAAGTGTGTTAGTGATGGTGGACACTGGCGGTACAAAGTATCCCATTGTCCAGTATCCACAAGCTTTTTAAATCTGCACTAAATCAACAGAGTTTCAGAATGCTATGTGTCTGTCAGTAAGGCTTCCTGGTGTCTTACTGGCTGAGAACATCTAAAGGTATGGGACATACCGTGTTCCTCAGATTATTTGGGTGTTGATAGAGTTGTGAGCTTTAAAACGATATACAGTTAGCTTTCTCAATTCCATAAAACTAATCAGTGACTTACAAGACACCAGTCGGCTCTGACAGTACATTCCCTTCCAGTATGAAGACGACACGCAGTATCAGGCCCCTCAACAAACTAGTATTCATTAGGCTGTTACCAACCTGGGAGTAATTCCAAATGGATGTATGGATTGCCTGTTGCATTCCTACTGGAAAGAAAGACAATTTGAAACAATTTTTTTTCTGCATAACTACTCAAATGTCTATCTCTTCTACTATGCTACTCTTATCTCCTCTGGAAGTTGTCATTGTAACGTGCAGGAAAAAAATGTGACTCACAAAACCATGTTTCACAAACCCTGATGAAGTTGAACATCATCCTTCTCTATTTTGGGTGATTTAGGTTCATTTAGATGTGGAATCTCCTTGCGGTTTGTGCAACATGGTCGGGTGACTTCGAGGTTTACGATACGTGTGATTATTTGATGTTTTGGGTGGACACACCCACAGAGTTGGACCCAGTGTCTATCGGGATAAAGCAATGACTAGTCACATTCTAATAGGCAGAGGAGGCGCAATGCCATAGCCACCATCTAGTGTTCACAGTGGGTTTAGATAGCTAGTACCCATAGAACTAACGCTAATGATATACATTTAGGCTTGGTTCATTTTTACATTTGTCATTTAATAATTAACAGACGCAACTTACAGGAGTGCTCAAGGGGATTCGGGGATTCGAACCAGCGACCTTTGTGTTACTGGACCAACACTCTAAACCGCTAGGCTAAACACATTGGGTCAACACTGTGGAGTGGCCTGGTGAGACCTGCACCCTTCACAGGGTACTTGGTCTCAAACCCTCTCTGGGACTCGCACCATAAACACACACCAAGGCTGCATTATCAACCATGCAGGAACGAACACAACGTGGAGATAAGAATTCACCCAAACATTGGGACCATCAACATGAGTAGATGCACTGTATAAAACTGGAAATTAAATGAAGTTTGATGTGATTATCCAGTGAGTGATAATCCAGCCAATTGGGATGTCTGTTTCTGGTGGAGTGAGTTTGAATATGGTAATAAAGTATATGAAGGACAAGGTTCCTATTAGGAATTAACCCCAGACTGGGTTTTCCTTATCGTCCCTGCTGCCGGCTCGTGTACGTCCGTGTGTGTGTGTGTGTGTGTGTGTCACAACGTGACGTCCCACAGCGGACATCGCGAGGAACATGGGCGCCAAGACTGTCATCGCCATCGACGTAGGTAGCCAGGACGAGACGGACCTCTGTAACTACGGCGACAGCCTGTCGGGCTGGTGGTTGCTGTGGAAACGAATCAACCCCTGGGCAGAGAAAGTGAAGGTATGATGATCAACGCAGATGGGCCCCACACACCGACACACGCGCACACACTCCTACACACTATCGTCTATACCCACCCAGGTTCCAGACATGGCAGAGATCCAGTCCAGGCTGGCCTATGTGTCGTGTGTACGTCAGCTGGAAGTGGTTAAGAAGAGTGCCTACTGTGAGTACATCAGACCACCCATCGACCGCTTCAAGACAATGGACTTCGGCAAGTTTGACGAGATCTACGTGAGTTCCACAATTCCCTCTCAACACCTCGGTCTCGTCTCCTTATGCAGGCTCTGGGATATGTTCAAAGTGTATTTACATTCATGATCACTTCTGTGTTACTGTTGGAAGTCGGATGTTTATGTACACTTATGTTGGAGTCGTTAACTTGTTTTTCAACCACTCCACAAACTTCTTGTTAACAAACTATAGTTTTGGCAAGTCGGTTAGGACATCTACTTTTGTGCATGACACAAGTCATTTTTCCAACAATTGTTTACAGACAGATTATTTCACTTATAATTCACTATCACAATTCCAGTGCACAGAAGTTTACATACAAAGTTGACTGTGCCTTTAAACAGCTTGGAAAATTCCAGAAAATGATGTCATGGCTTTAGAAGCTTCTGATAGACTCAAATGATGTCAATTAGCCTATTGGAGGTGTACCTGTGGATGAATTTCAAGGCCTTCCTTCAAACTCTGTGCCTCTTTGCTTGACATCATGGGAAAATCAAAAGAAATCAGCCAAGACCCCAGAAAACAAATTGTAGACCTCCACAAGTCTGGTTCATCCTTGGGATCAATTTCCAAATGCATGAAGGTACCACGTTCATCTGCACAAACAGTAGTACGCAAGTATAAACACCATTGGACCACGCAGCCGTCATACCGCTCAGGAAGGAGATGCATTCTGTCTCCTAGAGATGAACGTACTTTGGTGCAAATCAATCCCAGAACAACAGCAAAGGACCTTCTGAAGATTCTGTAGGAAACAGGTACAAAAGTATCTATATCCACAGTAAAACGAGTCCTTTATCGACATAACCTGAAAGGCCACTCAGCAAGGAAGAAGTCACTGCTCCAAAACCGCCATAAAAAAGCCAGACTACGGTTTGCAACTGGGGACAAAGATCTTACTTTTTGGAGAAATGTCCTCTGGTCTGATGAAACAAAAATATATTTGTTTGGCCATAATGACCATCGTTATGTTTGGAGGGAAAAAGGGGAGGATTACAAGCCGAAGAACACCATCCCAACCGTGAAGCACTGGGGTGGCAGCATCATGTTGTGGGGGTGCTTTGCTGCAGGGGGACTGGTGCACTTCACAAAATAGATGGCATCATGAGGAAAGGAAAATGATGTGGATATATTGAAGCAACATCTCAAGACATCAGTCAGGAAGTTAAAGTTTGTTCACAAATGTGTCTTCCAAATGGACAATGACCCCAAAGTTGTGGCAAAATGGCTTAAGGACAACAAAGTCAAGGTATTGGAGTGGCCAACTCAAAGCCCTGACCTCAATCCTATAGAAAATGTGTTGGCAGAACTGAAAAAGCATGTGTGAGCAAGGAGGCCAACAAACCAGACTCGATTACACCAGCTCTGTCAGGAGAAATGGGCCAAAATTCACCCAACTTATTGTGGGAAGCTTGTGGAAGGCTACCCGGGAACGTTTGACCCAAATTAAACAATTTAAAGGCAATGCTACCAACTACTAATTGAGTGTATGTAAACTTCTGACCCACTGGGAATGTGATTAAAGAAATAAAAGCTGAAATAAATAATTATCTCTACTATTATTCTAACATTTCACATTCTTAAAATAAAGTGGTGATCCTAACTGACTTAAGACAGAATTTTTACTAGGATTAAATGTCAGGAAATGTGAGAAGTTTAGTTTAAATGTATTTGGCTAAGGTGTATGTAAACTTCCGACTTCAACTGTGTATGTAATTTTAGATAACCACTGACATTAAGTTTTGGTAAAATACAGTCTCCTGTTCATAGCTAACAAATCACACGGTAAAAGACCATCTTCGAAGCTTGGTGTCCACCAGACTCTATTGCTGCGGTAGCTTGTTACTGTACCACATGGTATGTTACCCCAGGCTAACCTGTCCTCTCTGTCAGGATGTGGGCTACCAGCACGGCAAGCTGCTCTTTACCGGATGGGCCCGTGGTGACATCATCGACAACATGCTCAAGGACCACCGCTCGGCAGACTACAATGACAGCAAGACCAAGACGGACGTGAGTCTCACACACACACACACACACACGCATCACCAATCTTACATTCACCCTCTCACAGCTGCTCCACTTTACATTAGCACAGTTACATTTATCTAACGTTATTATAACAGTCTTTACATTATGACCTTCTCCTAACATAACATTTATCTAACGTTATTATAACATTCCCATGACATTCTCTTGTTTTAAGCTGTGTTCGTTATTACATTTTTACACAAATTCTAACATTCTCGTACCATAATGACATTGTCTTGTTTGTATTCCAGTCCTATACGTGTCCAGGGTCAGACTTCACTGACCTGGCTGAGATAGTGTCCAGGATTGAGCCGGTCCAGACCTACGTCGATCCTGACGCTGCTGAGGGTAAGAGGCTATTATAAAGTGGAAAATGTACCGAAGTCTGGCAGCAGTAGCCTTGCTGACATGGCGATAAGGGTTTGAGCCTTTCCTCTCCGTTTCCCTCTTTACCCTCTCCGTTTCCATCTTTTACCGTTTCCATCTTTTACCGTTTCCCTCTTTTACCGTTTCCCTCTTTACCCTCTCCGTTTCCCTCTTTACTGTGTCCTAACTCTTCCAAGTGTCCTGCAATAAAATAATAATTAGAGCTCCAGAGCAGGATTGCTGATCTAGAATCAGGTTTGCCTTTTAGATCATAATGAATAAGATTTCTATGGAAAGATCCTAGGTCAGCACTCCTACTCTGAGACTGAATACGGGCTCTGGTCACCTTTAAAAAATATATATTGAATGTATCTTTACTTAAATTGTAGCTCCTTTACGATAGGAATATACCTGGAGAGAGACACTATATATACCTAGGTGTGGACACCTCTTCAAATTAGAGGATTCGGCTATTTCAAACAGTCAAACATTGGCAGTAGAATGTCCTTACTGAAGAGCTCAGTGACTTTCAATGTGGCACCGTCATAGGATGCCACTTTTCCAACAAGTCACAACATCATATTAATACCTGTGATTTTTGAATGAGATGTTTGACAAATATACTTTCGGTCATGTAGTGCATCACATGGCAATCTTCAGTCTTGTTGCTAGAGCTACGGTAGGGCTGGTCTCTTTCATATAGCGCATTACTGTGTCTGTGTGTCCCCCAGCGGGGGACGAGTCGGACTGTCTGACGGAATATGAGGAGGACGGGATGGACACGGTGAGAGAAGAGGAGGAGGAGGAAGAAGAGGAGGAGGAGGAAGAGGGGGAACAGGAACTCGATGACCTCTCCCCGGGAGAGTGGGGTCAGAACGGAGTCTTCCAGGCGGTACGTGTAACACAGACTCCATATCAACATCATAGACACACACACCCTGCTGTTAGTAGTGACTGTCTGTGTGTTGTTCCTCTAGGATGAGAAGTCAGTCCGCCAGCGGAGGAAAACAGAAGGTGAAGCCAACACCTACTCCGAGCTCTCCGACTGCTGACAGGAGGAGAGGAAATATGAGAAAGAGACAGACTTTGGGTCCAAGAACCATGAGAAAGGAAGGAGGGAAAGGCAGGGAGGAAAAGAGATATGAGTCCGGCTCTGTGTCCAAAAACTAAGGAGGTGGAAGATGAATGTTGGAGGTCGGGCAATTTCTGCAGCTACTGTAGCTCAACAAATACTTATTTATCCCAACTCTAATCTACCACACCTGATTCTAATAATTAGCTGGTTTATCAAATAAATCAGGTTAGTTACATCAAGGGTTGGAGTGAAAACCTACATGAGCGCTCTCCAGGAACAGTGTTGGAGGGCTATCTAACCCCTGACCCTTAACCCCGTAAGCCATTGGACCACTGGTGTCCAGTGTGACTTGAACCATGAATGGACACTCTCCAATCTGAAGATGGACTCAACTGGGACCCCTCCACTCTGTTTCCCCTCCCACCACTCCACTCCTGCCAAAGCTGAAATACTTTTATTGGGGTGACTAAAGTGTGTCCCTCATACCACAGGGAACACATTAGTACTTGGTTGAAGTTAAAAACCTGGTCTCTTTAAAGCTTTCAGCTCCAATGCTTTGGCCCTATTCAGACTGTCTGTCTGCATGTCCTGTCTGTCCATAATCAGGAGAGGTTCTTATTGATTGTTCTCTGTTAAGACACAGATGGTATTACGTGGATGGAAGTTGGAAAGGTGTGTGTCATTACAATTTATTTGCTAGTAGTAGTATTGATGTTGAATGGAGAAGGAGAGAGATATGTAAAAGGCTGATAATGAAAGAGGTGCAAAACCGCTGACGCGCACAAACAGTAGAAAGACGGATGTATCCTGAACAAAAATATAAACACAACATACAACAATTTAAAAAGTTTTACTGAGTTCATATAAGGAAATCTGTCCATTGCAATTCATTAGGACCTAGTCTATGGAAATCACATGACTGGGCAGGGGAGCAGCCATAGGTCCACCCACTGGGGGGCCAGGACCAGCCAATCAGAATGTGTTTTTCCCCACAAAAGGGCTTTATTACAGACAGAAATACAGACAGTCCCGCAGGTGAAGAAGCTGGATGTGTGCAGGTCCTTGACTGGTGTGGTCTGCGGTTGTGAGGCCGTTTGGACGTACTGCCAAATTCTCGAAAACAATGTTGGAGGTGGCTTATTGTAGAAAAATTAACATTTTAAATTCTCTGGCAACAGCTCTGGAGGACATTCTTGCAGTCAGCATTGCACACCCTCAAAACGTGAGACATTTGTAGCATTGTGTTATGTAATAAAACTATACATTTTAGTGGCCTTTTATTGTCCCCAGCACAAGGTGCACCTGTGTAATGATCATACTTTTTAACCAGCTTCTTGATATGCCACACCTGTCAGGTGGATGGATTATCTTGGCAAAGGAGGAATGGTCACTAACAGAGATTTAAACCAATTTTTGCACAAAATTTGAGAGAAGCTTTTTGTGTGCATATTAAACATTTCTGGGATCTTTTATTTCAGCTCATGAAACACTTTACATGTTGCATTTTATATTTTTGTTCAGTGTATATTATTGGAAGTTGAAGTAGGGAGATGAAACTGTGTAGTGGAGAGGTGTGTGTGTCATTGGTTTCCACCATGCTTGCTACCACTGTATTCTGCTTGTTCCAAGCAGAGGATAACAATGCCTTTTTAACCTGAAATTAACCGTTTAAAAACAATGGAGGGGAGACTTTGCCAATGGACCTTTTAGTATAGAAACCCCCCTCCTCTCCCTACTTGCCTAATGCTTGCATGGGGTCCTGTGTACTCCCTAACCAACAAGTGTCAAACTCATTCCACGGAGGGCCAAGTGTCTGTGGGTTTTCGCTCCTTCCTTTTACTTGATGAATTCAGGTCACTAATTAGTAAAGAATTTCCTTCACCTGGTTGTCTAGGTCTTAATTGAAAGGAAAAACCAAAAACCCACATCAACTAGGCCCTCCATGGAATGAGTTTGACACCCCTGCCCTAACCTCTCAAATGGTCACAGAGTAACTTAGTCTAATCTTAGTAATAACTATATATACACACTATACCTACTTTACACCTGTTAATACTCATGTATATAATAAATACTTTCTATGTCAATGTTTTTCTGCTGCGAAACTAGGACTCTTTTCACCTGAGAGATGTCCTTCCTAAATCCATTCAAATGTGCACCGAAATGTTTTTGTTGCCAATTTTAGTTTTTATTTCTTTTGTTTTAACCACTGGCTTTTAAAAAAAAATTGCCCTTTTTTTTACACTGAACAAAAAGGAAAAAAATCCTAATGGAGAATTCTAATTACAGACGTGAATAATGAACTATACTGTCCTTTCTTATTAGATTGTGTTTCGCTATTTTGCACTGATGAATATAATAATATAATAAATAATATTCCTTGTTTGGAAAGGAGGTTGTTTTATTTGCATCTTCCTTAAGATGCCCTATGGAGACAGGATGGTATGGGATGTCATTTCAATTTAAAGAAATGTTCAAATGCATACTGAATAATACATCTAAATTGTAATGCAAACATTGTTTTTGTTTTATAACAGGTAGAGGAGAGGATTTCTCTCCGGTAACTTTGCTTTTACTGTACCTGTAGTTTCTGAAGTTGTCCACAGGAGGGAGCCCTGTTCATTCAACGTGATGAGAACCACCCCCAACACTGCTCTACTGAATCATAGTTTGCCAGCATCACACCTCCTTGTCTCTACACAGCAGAGGTGGATGTGCAGAAACACGTCCAGAAGTGGCTCATCCTTGCACCCTCTCGCTCCACCCCAGCCTCAGCTCCACATCTCTGGGTGCTGCGTCTGCAGTTCCCCCTCAGTGAAATTACTCAACCACATTACATGACTGGACATGACAATTCCCTCCAATAACAGTCTTTGGATGCTTGTGAAAGGGATATAATGTAATCTCTCACTCTGGAGGTTTTCATTGTATTGCTCTTTGTAGTCCTACTGCACTAATACCTCTACATGGTATGTTGAAGCCATTAACAGTCCCATGACACTTTTTAACCTGTTTTGTCCTACGTTGTCCAGAAGCCGATGACAGGATGTTACATCATGACCTATGTTGTGTTACATCAAACCATGCACTGTGGTGGTACAAAATTGACTAACAGGATATTAAGAGTGAAGTGACACACACACACACACCAAATACTAAGAAGTGAACTACTGTTTGACAGACAAATTTCTCCTTACATTTAAACTGTAAATCAGGTTGGTTTTATCAAGATGGCTGGTGTAATCTCAGGTAATCTAACTGCATAATATCTCTCCCCTGCAGTTGAACAAAATGAGTTCTACCCTGGACTGCAGATACCATATGTAATAAGTATATGTTCATGTGACAGTGGTGGCTGGTGGCTCGCTTTCACTTTAGTGTCAACTGTTGCGACACGCCTACCCGCCTCCTCGAAAGCCTATCTGTTCATCTTTGATGCCAGGCTGATTGAAGGAGAGGGGGATGGGGTTGTAAAAGTAACTTGACACCACAGAACAAGCACAAAGAACTACACCTCCCTTACCACTCTCTCTCTCACTCACTCGTTCTCTGGCCCTCTTTGACCATATTAGGTAGAGAAGTCACAAATGCCTACATTGGGGAACTGAGAAAGTGGAAGTGGAAGACAGTATCTCCTTATGAATTGTAGAAACAGATTGGTACATGTTTGTTTGGGGATTAGTGAGTCATGCCTGGGGCTAGTTTTCATACTCTTACCCGCGGAATCTTTTTTGTGTGCTTTTTAACCAGATCGGTTTGTGAGGCATGTCATATCACCTTACCTGGCTGTCTGTAATTGGCTGCGTTTACACAGGCAACCCAATTCTGATCTTCTTTTTTTGCCAGCTAATTGGTCTTTTGACCAATCAGATCTGAAAAATATCTGATGTGAAACGATCTGATGTGATTGGTCAAAATAACAAATTTAGTGGAAAAAAATATCAGAATTAGGCTGCCTGTATAAACACAGCCTTTGGAAATTCATTCTTCTCTCATGACGTGACAAAAAGTTGTATAAATATGTCACAGGTGTGATGATTGCCCTATTATTACTGTGCATGCACTAGCCCAGGTGCTCCTAATTTAGTCTGTGTTAACTGATTCATTGAAACATGTGATTGGCTGTTTTCCCCTGTCTCTTCATAACCCTTGTTCAGTTTGTTTGAGGTGTGCCTGCTTAGAGGAAGCGGTGGTTGTGGTAGAGTGCCTTCTAAGCCTTGGTTTTGCAAAGAGAAGTATGATTTGAGGAATGATGATCTGAGTTGATGTTTAAATGCATTCCCTGCACAGAAACCTGTTTTTGTTTGAGTCCAAAAAGTAGGAAGGAAGGTGGTCTGCTTATTGTGGACTAAGTTTGACAGGGGTGTAAACCCTCTCTCGTTGTCTCTTCCTCTCTGGGTAGAGTTAACTTGGTTTAGGGAAGCTGAAATTGGGAGTGAGAAATAAACTGTGACCTGTCTCAGACTTTCATTCCATGTACTTCCACTCAAGCACATTCTAAAATAACCAGTGTGGTCTGTGCTATGAGTTATTCAGTGGCCCCTATGCACTTGGTGTAAACCTAGGGTGTGTAGATTTGTCACATGCGCCGAATACAACAGGTGTAGACCTTACTGGGAAATGCTTACTTACAAGCCCAACAATGCAGTTCAAGAAATAGAGTTAAGAAAAGATTTACTAAATTAACAAAAGTAAAAAATACCACAAAATAATGAGGCCATATACCGGGAATACTGAGGCAATGTGCGGGGTACAGGTTAGTCGAGGTAATTTGTACATGTAGGTAGGGGTAAAGTGACTATTGACCTGAACTGAGTTGTCACAGCACCTCTCGGCCAGGGTCTGTCAAATGCATGCGAATGTTTACCTAGTTTTTAATACATGCTAAAGTGTACAGTGCATGGTGAGGTTTTCAATCACATTGATGAAGAAATGCTCCTACAGCATCATTAGTGTATCTTTATTGACACCAGCCCACCTTCAGAGTGGCTGCAGATCAGACCTTTCTACAACCCTCTTCCCAACAACTAAAAGTCTCAAAGCTTCTACTGTCTCCCCCCCCCCCCTCCCCCCTCCAGCCCCCAAGCCTTCTGTGACCTGGCTCAGAAAATCACAGGAAGGGCAGGTACAGGCAAGACTCCTGCATTTCTCCACACATACTCTACTCTCTCAGACCAGATGCTCACCTTCTGTCACAACACCCCTTCCTCTCTCCTTCCCAAGCCTAACCATCCAGTATGGTTAAATAACAAACAGATCTGTTAATAGCAATATGTATTGGCCTGGGTGAGGTCTGCCTCTGGAGATAAGTGTTAGATATTTGACTATGGTGCTAAAGTATTGGTAGTTTATTCTTTGGCAATTGACAATAGAAAGTGATAATTCACCAAATCAAACACATCAATATGCATGATCATCCCTCCAAATCCCACCCTATTTCTCCTACCACATTATGATGTTGTTGGTTGATACATGGGGTGTGAGGCACAAATACCTACCTGCAATATGGTGAACCGCCCCGGGTTGAAATGCCCAGAGAAACCCTGTCACCTCTTCTTTTGGCACCTGGCTACTTCCTTGTTCTAGCAGGTTAGGAGAATTATTAAAGCGGGTTAGGAGAACTAAAGTAGTAGGTTAGGATAATTAACATGGCAGGTTAGGATAAGTAATGTAGCAGGTTAGGACAACTAAAGTAGCAGGTTAGGACAACTAAAGTAGTAGGCTAGGAGAACTAAAGTAGCAGTTTGGATAATTAACGTGGCAAGATAGGAGAACTAATGTAGGTAGCAGGTTAGGATAAATAACTTGGCAGGTTAGGAGAACTAATGTAGCAGGTTAGAATAATTAACGTGGCAGGTTAGGAGAACTAATGTAGCAGGTTAGGAGAACTAATGTGGCAGGTTAGGATAATTAATGTAGCAGGTTAGAATAATTAACGTGGCAGGTTAGGAGAACTAATGTAGCAGGTTAGGAGAACTAATGTGGCAGGTTAGGATAATTAATGTAGCAGGTTAGAATAATTAACATAGCAGGTTAGGAGAACTAATGTAGCAGGTTAGGAGAACTAATGTAGCAGGTTAGAATAATTAATGTGGCAGGTTAGGAGAACTAATGTAGCAGGTTAGGAGAACTAATGTGGCAGGTTAGGATAATTCATGTGGCAGGTTAGAATAATTAACGTGGCAGGTTAGGAGAACTAATGTAGAAGGTTAGGAGAACTAATGTGGCAGGTTAGGATAATTAACGTGGCAGGTTAGGAGAACTAATGTAGCATGTTAGAATAATTAACTAGCAGGTTAGGATAATTCATGTAGCGGGATAGGATAATAAGGTTATGATCAGGAAAAGGGTTAGGCTTAGCTAAAATGCTAGCAGGTTAGGAGAACTAATGTGGCAGATTAGGATAATTAATGTAGCATGTTAGGATAATTTACGTGGCAGGTTAGGAGAACTAATGTAGCAGGTTAGGAGAACTAATGTGGCAGGTTAGAATAATTCATGTGGCAGGTTAGAATAATTAACGTGGCAGGTTAGGATACTTAATGTAGCAGGTTAGGATCATTTATGTGGCAAGTTAGGAGAACTAATGTAGCAGGTTAAGATAACTAATGTGGCAGGTTAGGAGAACTAATGTAGCAGGTTATAATGATTAACTAGCAGGTTAGGATAATTAACGTGGCAGGTTAGGAGAACTAATGTAGCATGTTAGAATAATTAACTAGCAGGTTAGGATAATTCATGTAGCGGGATAGGATAATAAGGTTATGGTCAGGAAAAGGGTTAGGCTTAGCTAAAATGCTACAGGGACAGCAGGTAACCTAGCAGTTAAGAGTGTTGGGCCAGTAACCGTAAGGTTGATGGTTCGAATCCCTGACCAGACTACGTGAAAAATCAATCGATGTGTACTTGAGCAAGGCACTTAACCCTAATTGTTCTGGATAAGAGCTTCTGCTACATTACTCAAATGTAAGTAGCCAAGAGCCAGTATAAGAGGGGCGGGCTTTCTATGGGCGTGGGCGTTTCTTACCTCGTTTTGGCGAGGACTCGGGTCGCAGTCAGACCTTTCTCACCTGTGAATGATAAAGTGGGTGGATCATAGTTTAGATATGTCCACCCCATTTCAGTCACGCCCAGCGCAGAGACAACAGAAAGGGAGATAATTGAGAAGGAAATCATCTGCAGTAGGGTTTCTTGAGTTTGCTGTCGCGCGGAAGAAGTTGCCTTTGAAAACACGGAAACCGGTAGAGCAAACGAATTCACACCGTAGTGCCTACAACCCGAGTAGAAGGTAAGTTGTTTTTAATCAAGGTTACCTATCAGCTGGTCCCTCCGTAATCCTCGTGGGATGAGATCTGTTTATAATATGTTAGTACTCTCTTCGAGGTCTGTTGCGGGGAACTCTACGAACGACAGACAAGTAGGTTATTTTTTATTAGTTCTGTGTCATGTGCGCTTTTGCGTTTTTATCGCGAATGTAGATCGAAAGGTGACGCGTCCAGCAGAATCCGCACTACTCGACGTCAAGGTAGCCTTGTCACTGCTTCAGGTGAGAACCTAGTCAGTCGGTGGTAGTAACGAAGGGACACTTGGAAAGATTGCAAACTAACGTCACATTGCTAGTTGATGGGATTTAATATTGATACTCACACTTTCTAGTAATTTCACATTAGTCCCGTCAAACTTGCACTGTTGCAGTTTCATTTTAGCCATTGAGTAAAGCTAACCTGGATAGCAGCATCTGCAAGGGTAAACCAATTGTAGGCTACCTATACAAACAATGATTATTTCACCTTGTCATGATAAGTAATTAGCAATGACAACACCCAGCCAATGTCCAATCTTATGCTCTGCTTCCCGAACTTGGTGGCTCTTCCAACCCACAGCCATCAACCCTGTAGTAGAGCACTTTACGTTGACCAATTTACTGTTTTGGGGAAGCTACGCTGAAAATATAGTTCACTAAGCTACCAATCATTTCACACTGAAAGGTGAACTACACTAAAGCCACCCTAAAAAAACACATGGTTTACTCAACTAGAGGCTAAAATACACTTTGATTAAATATGACCCCAAAGTGATTTGTTCTTTAAATTTGTAGTCTGACATTTCCGAAAATGTAAAAGGTATATTTTAGCCTATTAAACAAACCATGTTTCAAGTGAGAATTAGGCAGGTCTGATGTGGAAAAATATACATTTGCCTACTACATATTTAAATTACTAGTTGGACTAAATGGAGTTCACTGCTCAACACTGCCAATGTATCTGATGTTTGCTTGTCTTGGTTTGAAGTTGTAATTTGAGACCATGGCTTGGAGGGTTGGTTGGAGCACAAAATGCACGCACGCCCTGATATGGATCTGCCCTAAGGATACACAATTTGCACACACTGGCATTCAAATGGTTTTGGCACCTGAAATACTTGGTCTCGTGTTTGAGTTGTTTCGTATGGTAAAGGTGTGGCATTCAACTATCAACTGTTGAGCCAAACCTGTATTCAGTTCAGTGAATGTCCTACTCAGGCCACTGCGCTGTCTCCAAGCTATTTTAGCAGAATGCAATGTTCCTGGTAGGAATCGAGTCCTTCCTTGGGGACTAGACCATACACACCTTAAAATAGAGTTATATGATTAGTACATGCATAGCTGTTCTGCAATCATATCTACCATCTTGCTTAGCTACTTCCCCCACCCATTTTATTATAGATACTAATGTTGTTAATGCCAGCCTCTCCTAGTACCTGCATTAACTAGATGATAAGAGACAGTCTGGTCTCAGACAACACGTAACATAGTAAATGTAAATCCGGGGGGACTCAAATTAGTATATGTTACATTTGGTATAGTAGGGCGCCAGGTAGCCTAGTGGTTAGAGCGTTGGACTAGTAACTGAATGGTTGCAAGATCGAATCCCTGAGCTGACAATGTACAAAATCTGTTCCTCCCCTAGGCCGTCATTGAAAATAATATATAATTTTTTAATTGACTTGCGTAGTTAAAGGTAAAATAGTTACGTATGACAGAGGGTTATTAAAGACAAAAAAATAAAGTAGGGTGGTTGAGCGGGCAGAAGTATAAAGCACATTTCTTGTAACCCAAAGGTTGTGTGTTCTCATCACGGACAGTTTTAGCAACTTTCCGACAACTTTTTAGCTACTCTGAAACTACTTGGCATGTTGGCTAACCTTAACCCCCTAACCCCAGCTAATGTTAGGCACCTAGTTAACGTTGCTGACAACAAATTGAAATTTGTACCATATGAAATGTAACATCAAACTAATTGGAGTGTCCCAAATTTACATTTGACATTTTCCCAAGAATCAAGATTTTAAATGGGGGGGCATTAAGCCTACCTGGAGTGCCAGATGGGTGATGTTTGCACTGTTGGGACTATGCCATTGGTTCCATTGTGCCACGAAATTAAGCCCAGCTAGTATTTGACCTATTTATTTTTTATTTTTTCCCTCTCCAAAATGCTGTTTGTTTAAAACCAGGTGTGTTGAGGTCACCACTGGCTAATGTCTAGCTCTGACAGACCTGCCCTGCTGTCCTCAGCAACACGTTTCAACACCTCTACGCACTTGTGTTCTTGGCCTCCATTCAATCCAGTCTTTAGCTTGGCTTCCCCCTGCCCTTTTAACAGCCACCCACATACCACCTCCATCTGCAACAGCTTGAGCTATAGGACTTTATTATGCTGTCTGACAACAGTTCTGAGATACAATGACTGCATAACATAGGTAAATGACACTGGTTGGTAGCAGAGCAGGGTTTCCTAACCGGCTACCAGGCAGCCAAATGCATTTCTTATTTTTCCCGCTGGTTTAGGACTCATTATCTTACCTCTGTTTTTCAAGTACTTTTTGAACCCAGATCTAGACCCAATGCACATAAATCTAATCGGGCAACTGCAAGACGAACCATGCCGAGGTCCCTCGAGTGAATGGATAAGGAGTTGTGTTAAAGGGCAATTCTGCCACTTTTCAACCTCAATCATTATCTCCAGTGACTTCTAAACTTTATTTATGTGCATTTTTCAAATATGTAGATGGACACTGGTGTTGTGCTGGAGATTATGGAAATTAGGTTGAAAGTGGTGTAATTGCCCTTTTTTAATTGACACACTAGTCATTTGAGTTGGCAAGCCAGTCATACGAGTTGAAAGGTGACTAGGAAATCCTTGACAGCCACAGCCCACTGCATGGGCTTACACTCTGATCCCCTTAACACTATGACAATGGGTACCATCAATTGTGGATGTCAGTAGTGTCCTTTTCTAGGCTGAAGTTGGGCAATAAGACCCTCAGGAAATGCATGTGTCAACACTGCAACACCATATCACGCAACTTCCTGTGGAAGTTGGCCCACAGTTTGCACTTTGTTGCTGAAAACCCACGTTCATGTGAAAGTCTCTCATTCTCATCTTGTCTGCATTTCCTCATGTCTCCCACGAGAACCCATTCCTCCTATGTGTTTCAGATGGGGCTTATGTACATGAGATCAGCCTGATTCCCAGATCTGTTTGTGCCAACTTCTTCTCAGTCAGTGTCATTTTCGGTCTGAGTGACAAGGAGTTGGGATCAGGCTAGCATGCCTGGGTCATCATGAGTGGGAACAGTCCTGATTTTTCAGCTGTCTACTCACACTGGTTTACTCTGGTTTAGTAGTCCACTCCTGCTGGCACATGTAGTGGGCAGCCAACAGCATGGACACAGATCCTTAAGGTGATCCTCCCCCTCTGTCTTTAATCAGAGCATCAGTCTGAGCCCATAATGAACTTAGACACCTGGATGTTATCCAGCTGGATGTTATCGCTCTGTCCCTCTCTATCCCCCTTTCGCTCTGTCCCTCTCTATCCCCCTTTCGCTCTGTCCCTATTATTTCACACTTTCTCCCTGATAGGGGGGACGTGGGTTAGAAACACAACACTGTTTAGTGTCACCACCTCGGGCACTATGGGTGACATGATCAACACGCGGTGATGTTTTGCTTGGAAGCAGGAGAACCTTGAAATATATGCTGATAGATCTGGACACAGCTTCATTAGCCTTCAACCAGTATAAGGCAGCGTTTACACAGACATCCAATTCTGATCTTTCTTCCACTTATTGGTCTTTTGAACTGTCACTTAAGATCCAATTGGTCAAAAGACAAAATGGGAGTTCTGAATTGTGCTACCTGTATAAATGCAGCCTAAGAGGCATAGCATTATAATGGTGGACAAGGCAACCCTGTACAAGTTATGTAATCCTAAAGAAAATGATCTCACCTGGAATGTAATTACAATGTTATCATGGAGGTAAAAACTGGTTACGACTGGGTGTTGTAGTCTGTACTTGTAGCCTGAGGCCATGAGTATGTATACACACACACACACACACACACACACACACCCTTGAAAGGGTCATAGCTAGAGACGCAAGCAGATAGAAATAGAAATTGACCTAGAATACCTGGGCCTGTATTCATAAAGCGCCTCAGTCTAGGAGTTCTGATCCAGGATCAGCCTTTTGGATCATATTGAATAAGCTTATGGACAGGTGGGCCCTTATCCTAGATCAGCACTAGAGCTACTCGGAGACGCTTTATGAATACAGGCCCAAGGATAGAAGGGGGAAGTAGTAGGTTAAGATGTGGATCTGTCTGTGTATTCACCAATTTAACCTGAAGAGTGAAGGTTTTCTTAAAGAGACATGGCGTCTGTTCTTAAGGGAGTGGTGGCTGAGTATTATGAAATGTTTCTGTCTAAACTTGCTCCAGACATTCCTCACTGGCTGTCCTGTTTTCTGTTCCCCTTCAAAGGAAGTAAGGGAGCCCTCATTTGTCTTCCTCTGACTGGTCCACCGCTCTTTACTTGTCTGTAAGACAATGTTATGTAATGCATGACAGCTGGAGTGCATTCGTTATGGCATACCGTAGCAACATTTTTTTTGCAACAACACACAAAACCAAGTGATTCTTATTAGAGTAAGTTCAGGTAGTACTACCCTTCGATGTTGTCAACTTCATCGAGTATAGGCATCAAGCTATAACGGGAGTGTTCTGTTTTTGGTTATTAAGGGACAGGAAGACAACAAGGGGAAGGTTAAGGTACATGTATGGATCAGTTGTGGGAGAGAAGTGCCAGTGTCTATGTAGGGAGCAGCAGGAGTGAGAAAGACCAGCTTGTAAGTGCCAAAGGTCACGATGGAAAGGTGTCACTGGCTTTGTGTGTGTGACTCCAATGATGTGTGCATGCACAATTCCTGATTGTCACAACCCATTTAGAGTCTGATTCAGTTTATGCTTGGCCAAAGTCAGTCCATAACGCCTCTTATGTCTCATGGGGACAATCTACCAAGCTTACAGAGGATCATCCTCATAATACATCCTCATAGTACAACCTCTAGCGTGCGTGTGCCTGCAGGGGTGTGTGAGCGTCCTCTCATACATGGCAAATATTCCTGAGAAGCCCATTTCATGTAACACATGTTTATGTCACGCATAACAATGCATTTTCAGCAAATGGGAATCGCATGTTTCACATTGTAGAAGAAGCTCATGTTCAGCGTTCTCAACAATGATCACGTGTTCTGAAATGGTTCCAGTCATTTATAGGTCCATGCTGCGCATATGACCTGAACTTAGACAGGTTGAGTGAATTATACACTTAAACATTTCACTCAAACTTCGCCTCTAAGGTGCTAAATCCAAGGAATGGGACGCTGTATGACCAAAATAATTACATCAGTTGGAGCTGTACCTTTTTACTCATTTGGTCTGAACTGCACCTGCATGCTGTTTGTGGTTGCCCCTCACTTTAAAGTAAGGCATTTCGGCCAAAATAGTTTGCTGCGCTGTAACAATCTTAGGTTAGCTCAGCATGTCTGCATTTTTATTCCTCTGGACACTTGTCCTATTTTCCCTATCCATTCTACAGCCATGTCAGAAACAAATCTGTTATTGTACAGGGAGAAGCCGAACTCGATAAATCCGGTCATGTGTTCCGTACAAACTCCTGGGCCAAAACATGATCATCTATTTATTTTTCACTGGGTGTTTCCATGTCTTGTTTTTCCTCTCCGCTCTACAGCCACTATGTTCTGGCTCACGTTCCTTTCTCCAGCCTACCTCCTGGGTGGTCTTATTGTTTGTTATTGTCTTTGTCCTACAGCCACCATGTCGGAAGCGGACAAGTTCCTCTACAGAGATAGTGGGAAGGTCGCCAACCCCCTAGACCAGGCCGACTGGGCCACCAAGAAGCTCGTATGGATCCCTTCGGAGACGCTGGGGTTCGTGGCCGGCTCCGTCAAGGAAGAGAAGGGAGAGGAGTGTCTGGTGGAGCTAGCCGATACAGGCAAGAAGGTGACTGTGAACAAGGACGATATCCAGAAGATGAACCCTCCCAAGTTCAGTAAGGTGGAGGACATGGCTGAGCTCACGTGTTTGAACGAGGCTTCAGTGCTGCACAACCTCAAGGACCGCTACTACTCTGGCCTAATCTACGTGAGAGTTTTGCATGCTTCATATGCACATATTTAAATAAAGACAGAATCCACATAAATATGTGTAAAATAACACAGGTATACAGAAAACCCTTATCCAGAAAAAATTTCATTTATGATAAATACACAGCACTCTGGACGGTTTTGTAACTTGGTATAGATGGTTAGTGTTGCCTGTGTGCTCAGTCCCTTCTCTTGTAACTTTCAGACGTATTCTGGCCTCTTCTGTGTGGTGATCAACCCCTACAAGTACCTTCCCATCTACTCCGAGAACATCATTGAGATGTACAAGGGCAAGAAGAGACACGAGATGCCCCCTCACATCTACGCCATCACAGACAACGCTTACAGGAGTATGATGCAGGGTGAGAGAATGTGATGCCACACACCTGTGCCACATACACACCTGTGACGCGCGCACACACTCACATGTATTTTCTGTCTTCTATTTCAGATCGTGAAGATCAGTCCATCCTCTGCACGTAAGCTATGTCTCTGCTCAAAATCTTCCCTGTTTTATTTATGCTTGTTGTCTAGCAAAAGACATCTCATCGGAGCTGTCTGTTCCCTTCAATCAGCAACTCCTGTTCTCTCCCTCCCTCCCTCTCTCATTTCTATCTAATTTCTCTCTCTTTTCCTGCAGAGGAGAATCGGGAGCTGGAAAGACTGAGAACACCAAGAAAGTGATCCAGTATCTGGCACACGTTGCCTCTTCCTTTAAGTCAAAGAAAGACCAGGTCAGTACCAGCCCTCCTTTTCACCTCCTCACTCCCCCTCTTCCTACACCTCCATTCTCTGTCTTCTGTAGTTTTCCTGTGCTGCTGCTCATTTTCTCATCCCCTTGTACTTATTCCGGGTAGTTGTCCCTAACATTCCTGTTTCAGGCCCGGACCTGCCTGCCTCACCTCCCTGTAGTCACCAGTGCCAGTATTCATAAACTGTCTTAGAGGGAGTGCTGATCTAGGACCAGTTTTAGCATTTTAGCTCTCAATATGAGCGAAATTTCATGGACGGAGCGACCTGATCCTTGATCAGCACTGTTTCCTACTGAGACGCTTTATGAATAGGGGCCCATTTCCTGAATTCCGGTTGTTGAATACAGTCCATTGACATTGGATGGGACTGTAATGACTGTTGCATGACATTGTATTAGTTTGTTTTACCACTGTAGGCTAGTACTTGTGATAAACTCTTTCTCTTATCCATCGTTCCCATCTCTAGGGTGCAGCGTTAGCACATGTGAGTTAATCGCTCGCCATCTCTCCCGCTTGCCAGCGTCCCCCCCCCCCCCCCCCGATGTACATGTATGTTCTACTAACTGCAGTCTGTCTGCAAGCTGTGTGGTGGTGAAAGGGTGTATTTGAGGTGTGCTGAAGTGTTATGTTATACCGAAAGCGTAACACCTTAGAGATTTAGGCCGAAAAGAGTACTGCGTGATATTTCAAATGACTGCATAGTCAAGCAGACCAAGTAACAATGCTTCGGACTGTTGACACAGGCTGCCTAATTCTGATCTTTTTTATTTTCTTCACTAATTGGTCAAAAGACCAATCTGATCAGCACTGACAAAGATCTGATCTGTAGTGGGGGGGGAGATCAGAATTGGGACGCTGTGTAAAAACAGCCCTAGAATCAAATGTAAGTTGTGTGTGTTTAGCCATCAGCAAAGTGCTCATGAGTCAGGCCACACTAGTAGTGAAGGGGTAACCCAATCATGTTTGTCTGACCTGTCCCACTCCCTGGCCTTTGTCCACCTGATCTGGTTGGTCTTAGAACAAGTGGACAACAACAAAAGCTGATTTATCTGTTTTGGGTGTTCCATGCCTGTGTGCTGTCTTGGGATCTTGGCGACTGTCTCGAATGTACTTTAACTGCTTATCTTTTATGCTTGTAAGGCTGGGCTTGTGGTTGGGACGGGAGAGTGTGTCGGAATGTGGAATATTTAACATGAATGAGTGTGGGGGTTTATTTGGAAATTATAGCTTCCCTGGGGCCATACTTTCTTGGTTTGTATCATAATGGTAGCATATCCTGCTGTTTACTGCTTAAAGCTATGCACACCTGCTAATTTATATGTCTATGATAACTGATCTAAGGCAATATACACCCTCACATTCACGAAAAATAATTTGCTCCTACAGACCGTGAGTCAACTAGCTGTGGCTATAAAAAGCAGGCAGACGAGCATTGAAGCATTCAGTCACTGTTTGATTGAATGTTAGAATGGGCAAAACGAGTGACCTATGACTGAGTGTGGTATGATCGTTGCTGCCAAGCACCCCGGTTCCAGTATCTCGGAAACGGTCAGCCTCCTGGGCTTTTCACTCACGACAGTGTCTAGGGTTTACGGAGAATGGTGCAACAAACAAAAAACATCCTGTAAGCGGCCGTTCTGTGGGTGAAAACAGCTTGTTAATGAGAGGTTGACGGAGAATGGCAAGAATTGTGCAAGCTAACAGGAAGGCCACAAACAGGCAAAAAACAGAGGAATGCATAACTCCTCCATCCTTGTCACGGGTGGGCTATTTCATCAGAGTTCCACTCCGATCACTGGCACGCAATCACCTACGCTGGACACTTAAGGAGTGGAGAAACATTCCTTGGTCCGACAAATCCTGGTTCCTGTTGAGTCCTGCTGATGGTCAGGATTTGGCGTAGCACCATGAGTCCATGGCCTCATCCTGCCTGGCGTCAACGGTACAGACTGGTGGTGTCATGGTGTGGGGAAGGGTTTTCCTGGGGCACATTAGGTCCCTTGATACCAATTGAGCCTTGTAGAATTGATGCCCCGGGTCCAACCCGATACTAGATGGTCATACCTAATAAACTGTCTGCTGAGTGTACGTGTGAATAACATGGCTATAGTTCCACGACAAACGCATGGAGTCAAGCGGGTGCTCCCAATGCTTCTCGCCAAGATGAAATGCAATGCTTGCAGCGATGAATTAAGGAGTTGCAGCATCTTACTGCATGAATGCCCATGTTGAGTCATCCTGCCATCCTACTGCCATAATGATAACATGTGGTATACCTGTGAGTATATTTGTGAATATACTGCATCTATATGTTTTGTCACCAGGGGGAGCTAGAGAAACAACTTCTACAGGCTAACCCCATCCTAGAGGCCTTCGGAAACGGCAAGACGGTCAAGAATGACAACTCCTCCAGATTCGTAAGAACCTTGTTTTATTTTAGCGTCTTTGTGCAATTATGTGGTGGCGATAATGACGAGACCAATATTGACTGTAATCTCGCCTTCTCTCTCTTTCTAGGGGAAGTTTATCCGGATCAACTTTGACGTCAATGGATATATTGTGGGAGCCAACATTGAAACTTGTATCCTTTTGAGTAATAAGTCTTCATAGTTCTTGAAGGACATGTACAGCCTTCACGCTAGAATTGTTAGTTGAAAAATCTGAGGGATGGGCTTGGATAAATAAACACACACAAATTCATGGCTAGAGCTATGGGTGTGAGGACTGACCATCCATGATGGCAACATTTTAGTGTTAGTCATGTTAGCCGGCCTTGAAGCTATACAGTATTTAACGTTTACATTTGGAGTCAAACAAGCTTATATTTTGGGTTCTGGGGGTGCATGGCAGTATAGCTAAGCTAATGAGGCAGTTTAAGTTATTCTTCAAGAATCAATGGGTGTATATCACTTAGTCCAGAAATCGATGCAGCAACTATGGATTGTAGCTTTAACATCAAATATTCCACAACTTATTGGTTGTCTATGGTGGGTTGTTTTTTTTTTCTTGACAAACCATGTTGCCAGATCTGCTGGAGAAGTCCAGAGCCATCCGGCAGGCTAAGGATGAAAGAGCCTTCCACATCTTCTATTACATGCTCACAGGAGCTGGGGACAAAATGCGCTGTGAGTGACCAACAAACTCATTTTATATCAATGTTTATGCCGTGTCATTTTTTGGGGGCGGGGGGGCAATTATTACATTTTGTGTCATTATAGCAAAAACGTATCCAAAGTGACTTAGAGGAACAAATAGGAGGAGTTCCTTGCTCAAGGACACATTGAACCAACAACCGTTTGGTTACTGGCCCAACGCTCTTAACCGCTAGTCTACATGCCGGCCGTTATTAGTGTAATGTAAAATAAGTTTTGATTTTAAATCAAATTATATCCAGCAACACTTTTTACTTGAAGCCTGCAGATATAATGCTTTATAACTTGAAATAATGAAAGCATGTATCTTCCTTTTATTTATATATATATTAGCCCTATTTTGTGGTATCCAATTGTTAGTAGCTATCTTGTCTCATCGCTACAACTCTCGTACGGGCTCGGGAGAGACGATACACAACCCAACCAACTGCTTCTTAACACAGCGCGCATCCAACCCGGATGCCAGCCGCACCAATGTGTCAGAGGGAACACTGTGCACCTGGCAACCTTGGTTAGCGTGCACTGCGCCCGGCCCGCCACAGGAGTCGCTGGTGCGCGATGAGACAAGGATATCCCTACCGGCCAAACCCTCCCTAACCCGGACGACGCTAGGCCAATTCCATCGCCCCACGGCCCTCCCGGTCACGGCCGGTTACGACAGGGCCTGGGCGCGAACCCAGAGGCTCTGGTGGC
The DNA here is from genome assembly GCF_002021735.2 of Oncorhynchus kisutch. Classification (NCBI taxonomy): domain Eukaryota; kingdom Metazoa; phylum Chordata; class Actinopteri; order Salmoniformes; family Salmonidae; genus Oncorhynchus; species Oncorhynchus kisutch. Next base: position 68,228,373 of record NC_034174.2, on the reverse strand, counting down.
ACAGCTGGCGCTGCAGTACAGCGCCCTTAACCACTGCGCCACCCGGGAGACCATATCTTCTGTTTATAATGGCTTATGTGTTTTGTCTTTAACCAGCTGAGCTGTGTCTGGAGGACTACAAGAACTACCGGTTCCTGACCCACGGGAACGTGACCATCCCTGGGCAGCAGGACCGTGACCTCTTTGTGGAGACCATGGACGCCTTCAACATCATGAGCATCCCAGAGGAGGAGCGGATAGGTACAAACTCCCCTCTGTCACACCTGATTCTTAGCCTGTAATAGTACAGTATTCAAATAGCTTTTTCAAGATCAATGCAATTTCTGTAAATAACTGATGTATTGTGATTGATGGTCTTGTACTCCATCAGGTCTTCTGAAAACTGTGTCCGCCGTTCTCCAGCTGGGTAACATGAGCTTCAAGAAGGAGCGCAACTCTGACCAGGCCTCCATGCCTGATGACACAGGTACTTTACATCTGTTTTTCACTAGTCATTTCTGGGGTTCCCCCAGGATCGGTACTGGGTTAATTTTTTTGTTTTAGTTCGGCAGTAACTCAACTGTCTCTACTAATGAAGAGCTCTGTGATTTAATTGAATCAAGTGTGTTCTGGGTTGGAACAAAAGTGTGCATCCTCTACTCCACAACATGGGTCCTTAATGACACTTTGTCTCCTGCAACCCTCCTTCATGGCTTTGACAATCCCTTACGTTCTCCATTCATCCAACACCAACCACTCACCCACCCATTTCTCTCTCCCTCAGCGGCCCAGAAAGTGTGCCACCTGCTGGGCATGAACGTGACGGACTTCACCCGGGCCATCCTGTCCCCCAGGATCAAGGTGGGCAGGGACTACGTTCAGAAGGCCCAGACCCAGGAGCAGGCTGAGTTTGCGGTGGAGGCCCTGGCCAAGGCCTCCTATGAGAGGATGTTCCGCTGGCTGGTGATGAGGATCAACAAGGCCCTGGACAAGACCAAGAGACAGGGAGCCTCCTTCATCGGCATCCTGGACATAGCTGGCTTTGAGATCTTTGAGGTGAGCTGAAGATGGTGGGAAAAGGGGTTTGTTTGTTGGTCATTGAATACAAAACAATGGATTGGCGTGAGTGGTCGTTGATTGTCAATTTGTTTTCAAAATGCATCTTTATATCTCTTTAGATGGGTTGTGGACATTACTGCTTTCTCACATTAAGATAAATGTTGCATTTCTGAGTTCCCACCAACAATGTGTGTCTAATGCGTACCTTCTGTCTTCTCCCCGCTTTCTCCTGTAGCTGAACTCGTTTGAGCAGCTGTGCATCAACTACACCAATGAGAAGCTGCAGCAGCTGTTCAACCACACAATGTTCGTCCTGGAGCAGGAGGAGTACCAGAGGGAGGGCATCGAGTGGAGCTTCATCGACTTCGGCCTGGACCTGCAGCCCTGCATCGACCTCATCGAGAAGCATGTAAGTATATTGCCCCTACCACCTCTTCGCTAATGGACCTGAGGCTTATGTGATTTGTTCTGTTCCAAATTACACATTGTCTTTGAACAAGCATAAACCGCAATCCAGCTGATGGTTGTTTACCTGGCTGCTGTCACCAAATGCAAACTTAGGCATTTTTTTTCTTCACAAAACCAATGCAAGTCAATATCCCCTAAAGTTAGCTTGTTTTAAATGTCCTGCACGACCCAGCATACACTGAATTTGTTTCCACCTTTCTCTCTGCTGTTCCTAGGCCAGTCCTCCTGGTGTGCTGGCTCTGCTGGATGAGGAGTGCTGGTTCCCCAAGGCCACGGACAAGAGCTTTGTGGAGAAGGTGGTGCAGGAGCAGGGAAACAACCCCAAGTTCCAGAAGCCCAAGAAACTCAAGGACTCTGCCGACTTCTGCATCATCCACTACGCTGGAAAGGTCAGTTTACCACTCGTGGGGAATCTTATCTATCTATCAATTACTAATTGGGTGGTAAAATTTGGGACTTTATGAAAGTTTTCAGAGATCCTACAACCCGGGATTTCTGAAAACTGGGAGTTTTGCAACCCTTATTTATCTTGAACCTGAGAAAATTGGTAATACCACAACTCCTTGACTGGTCAGCTATGTGATCACAAAATGGTTCCTCCCCAGGTGGACTACAAGGCAGATGAGTGGCTGATGAAGAACATGGACCCTTTGAATGACAACGTGGCCACGCTGCTCAACCAGTCCACTGACAAGTTTGTGTCGGAGCTTTGGAGAGATGGTAAGTCTTGTGATACTGAGAGCTGACTAGACCTGTGGCGTCTGAGGGGAGGAGGGCTCCTAATGATGGTTATCAAATGCCTGAAAACCGTTCATTATGAGCCATCCTCCCCTCAGACACCTCCACTAGACTAGAAAGTAACTGGGTTGGGCTTTAGACTCTAATAGTGCCCCCTATTGTTGGTACATGGAACTGCATGATTGGTGTTGGCCAACAGAACTACAGCAACCTTTCTGTGTTTGAACTGAAAGTATATGGTGAAAGATGAGTTGATAAGTGTTATCTATGGTCCTGTTGCTCCTTTTCATTCTCTCTCAGTGGACCGTATTGTGGGCCTGGACAAAGTTGCTGGGATGTCTGATGGGGGGATGCACGGGGCCACGAAGATCCGTAAGGGCATGTTCCGCACCGTTGGCCAGCTCTACAAGGAGCAGCTGTCCAACCTCATGACCACTCTCAGGAACACCAACCCCAACTTCGTCCGCTGCATCATCCCCAACCACGAGAAGAAGGTATGGTGTCTACAGACATCAACTCTTCCATTGATCAAAGTGTTTTTGACTAAACTTAAATAATAAATATATGATAAATACGAGGCACAGGCAGTTGGTCTTTGCTTTAGCACATATACTATAAAATGCATATTTAAAATCATGCTTCTTCACTTCGTCACTGTCAGGCTGGTAAGCTGGAGCCCCACCTGGTTCTTGAACAGCTGAGGTGTAATGGAGTTCTGGAGGGGATCCGTATCTGCAGACAAGGCTTCCCCAACCGCATCGTCTTCCAGGAGTTCAGACAGAGGTAACCACGGGAACTTATCTTTGTGTGCTCATCTCCTACCTGTTTATCAGCTTCACTGTGAGCAGACTAGCCTTTACTGTTTTTCAGTGTCTTACCTTAAACTTCTCCTGTTTTCCCAGATATGAGATCCTCACTCCCAGCGCCATTCCCAAGGGATTCATGGACGGCAAACAAGCCTGTGTGCTCATGGTAAGAGGCGTCAGAACAAACCATCATTCAGCAGTCTTCCAATGTCATTCCCAAATGTCATCCTCTCTCTCCTTCCCAGATCAAGGCCCTGGAGCTGGATTCCAACCTGTTCCGGATTGGCCAGAGTAAGGTGTTTTTCCGGGCCGGTGTCTTGGCCCACCTGGAGGAGGAGAGGGACATTAAGATAACCGACATAATCATCAGCTTCCAGTCCTGGTGTCGTGGATACGTGGCCCGCAAGTAAGGAATTTGTCCTTTAGAGCAGTAACTTGCATAGGTTTGGCTTGTGATTTTTCTACTGTATATTAGTTGGTGTGAGCATTCTATGTACACATATTCCAATAACATCATTTATATTGTTGAACTTTTTTTTTCTGTCTCCAGAGCCTTCACAAAGAGACAGCAGCAGCTGACTGCTATGAAGGTGATCCAGAGGAACTGTGCTGCTTACCTCAAACTCAGGAACTGGCAGTGGTGGAGGCTCTTCACCAAGGTACACGCACTGTTGCAAATCCATATGGGAGCATCCTAATATCAGTGTTGCAGACCTCATCCCCTACTCCTCAGCTACTTGCATTGTCCTGAGTCCCCGTCCTACTCCCCCAGGTGAAGCCTCTGCTGCAGGTGACCAGGCAGGAGGAGGAGATGCAGGCTAGGGAGGATGAGCTGGAGAAGACCAAGGAGAGGCAGCAGCAAGCTGAGGAGCAGCTGCAGGAGTTCGAAGCCAAGCAGCAACAGGTATGGAGGGTCCCTTCTAGTAATTATATTTCTATCGGACTAAGCCCCAAATGTAAGGTAATGACTGGTACACTCAGAATGATTATGAATTGGTGCCTTTTCAATATGTCTTCTTGGTGTAGTTTCCCAGATTGACTCGTCCTGGACTAAAAAGCATTTATCTGAGTCACCATTGAGTTTGCTATTTAGTCCAAGGCTTAATCTGTCCAGGAAATCACCCCTAGTGTCTTATACATTGTTGATGGCTGGAGTTATATTATCATAAACCAACCAGCATTTCAGCCTTGCTGTGTATCATTGCCCTGTTTCTAACACATGCCCCCCACCAGCTGAATGCAGAGAAGCTAGCCCTGCAGGAGCAGCTGCAGGCGGAGACGGAGCTGTGTGCCGAGGCGGAGGAGATGCGCTCCAAGCTGGCCACCAGGAAGCAGGAGCTGGAGGAGATCCTCCACGACCTGGAGTCCAGAGTGGAGGAGGAAGAGGAGAGGGTCACCCAGCTACAGACCGAGCGGAAGAAGATGCAGACCAACATCACGGTAGTTTTCTGTTTTGTTTTATATATTCTTTATGGTGGACTAACTTTTCTTTAATTGAGCCTTGTGGTCAACTTGTCAGTCACATGTAAAGATATGAACTCTATTTCTCCTATTAAATTGCCTTTGCAAATTGTCAATTTTCACTGGTTTTCATTTTCCCTTCCATTTCACCCTCCAAGGGGTGTGGTGCTTTTAATGAACTTGGAGAGGAAGGGAGTGATGGAAGGAATTGAGGTGAAAACACCTGAATGAAAATGTTCCATCTCTCTCCCTCCGTCTGTCTGTAGGACCTGGAGCAGCAGCTGGATGAGGAGGAGGCAGCCAGGCAGAAGCTACAGCTGGAGAAGATGACCACCGATGCCAAGCTGAAGAAGATAGAGGAGAATGTCATGGTGCTGGATGACCAGAACAACAAACTCAATAAGGTTTGTAGTACAAGTTGATGCATTAGCATGTTTTTTTCAGACGAATGGAAGAATAATATAATCAATTAGGCAGTTATTCATTCATCCCAGCAATAAAGCAAGTAATCATGGACCAATTTTTATGAAGAGTAAATTAGGGACTAGGTGTTCTTTGAATGTAATATCTGGTTGTGCTCTTATGGTTCAGACATTTTGTGACCGTGTGTGGGGCTATTTTGTGACCGTGTGTGGGGCTATTTTGTGACCGTGTGTGGGGCTATTTTGTGACCGTGTGTGGGGCTATTTGTTTACTTGCAGGAGAAGAAGCTGTTGGAGGAACGTATCTCAGAGTTCACCACCAATCTGACTGAAGAGGAGGAGAAGTCCAAGAGCCTGCAGAAACTCAAGAACAAGCACGAGGCCATGATCACTGACCTGGAGGGTAGGTGGACCGTAGACATACAATGACATAGATTCTAAGTTTGAGGTGAACCACTTTTCCTAGTCTCTTATCCTTCGTCTGTACTGATCTGAAACGCGCCGGTGAGAGCAGTAGTATTGAGACAACCCTGGTTTCCTCTCCATCATCAGACCGTCTGAGGAAGGAGGAGAAGAGTCGTCAGGAGCTGGAAAAGAACCGCAGGAAGCTGGAGGGGGACTCCACGGAGCTGAATGACCAGATGGCTGACCTGCACGCCCAGATAGCCGAGCTCCGAGCCCAGCTGGCCAAGAAGGAGGAGGAGCTAATGGCTGCGCTGGCCAGGTGAGGGGGAAGGGCAATGCTTGATTGGAGAAAGGGGCCTAAATTCATTTTCTGATGTGTGTATTTTTTACATTATATAAATGATGCCGCATGTATGAAGAAAAATGCAGGCCACATTTAATTAGCTTGCGGCCTGCATTTGGTTGGTCTGAACGAGATGTTTTACTTTCCATTGAAAGAGTTTGATCTGCTGTTTATTAGGATTTCATTTAAGCCCATACAGTAAAACCAAAGTCAAGAAAATAATCTTGTATGACTTTTAATTTCAATGCTTTACACTCTAACCCCCATCCTTCTTTACTCCCCACCATCCTCCAGGATAGAGGAGGAGGCCGCGGCCAAGAACACGGCCCAGAAGAAGATCCGGGAGCTGGAGGCCCAGCTTTCTGAGCTGCAGGAGGACCTGGAGCTGGAGAGGGCTGCGAGGGCCAAGGCTGAAAAACACCGCAGGGACCTGGGAGAGGAGCTGGAGGCTCTGAAGACTGAGCTGGAGGACACACTGGACTCCACTGCAACACAACAAGAGCTCAGGTACTGGGAGCGTGCATACACACACCGTTAGAGGTGAAGGACAGTGGTTTACTATGTGTAAATGTCAAGTTTTAGTTATAGACCATTACCTGTTGAGAAGACCTATGGGGCCAGTCCTCAATTCCCCTCTTCCTCCACCACTTTCAATCGCTCCGTCCTGTTCAGAACCAAGCGTGAGACTGAGGTGACCCAGCTAAAGAAGGTTCTGGAGGACGAGGCCAAAGTGCACGAGCAGCAGGTGGCCGACATGAGGCACAAACACAACCAGGCCTTCGACGAGCTCAACGAACAGCTGGAGCAGGCCAAGCGGGTGAGGGCTCAAACTGCATTATACTGTTCATATGTAGGCATCATGGGGTGGCAGGGTAGCCTAGTGGTTAGAGCATTGGATGAGTAACCGAAAGGTTGCAAGTTCAAATTCCTGAGCTGATAAGGTTACAAATCTGTCATTCTGCCCATGAACAGGCAGTTAACCCACTGTTCCTAGGCCGTCATTGAAAAATAAGAATTTGTTCTTAACTGACTTGCCTGGTTAAATGGGGGGGGGCATATGGTTCTTTAACATGACTGTGTGAATGGTGGAATCTTTATTTTATTTGTATAATGCCTGTCGATTGACCGGTCAGCCTGTAACAGTCAAGGTTTTACTGTAATAGTTTGTATTTCATATTGAAGTTTTCATCAGCGTGACCTTTATATAACCAACAGTACAATATGAACTCTTTCTCTGAAGTAAAACAAGCTGTACGTTATAGTATTTCGGGAGAGAACCGCCTATGTAACCTCGTGCCCATGTGTCTGCTCGTTCAGAACAAGGCGTCAGTGGAGAAAGCCAAGCAGGCTATGGAAAGCGAACATAATGAGCTGGCCATCGAGCTGAAGACCCTGACCCAGGGGAAGAGCGAGTCAGAGCAGCGCAGGAAGAAGGCTGAGACCCAGGTCCAGGAACTGCAGATCAAACACTCTGAGAGCGAGAGGCAAAGGAAGGACCTGGCCGAGAAGGTGGCCAAGATGCAGGTAGGTGTGGATTGGATACTGTGGCTTGGCTGTTGTGGATGGAGAAAGGGATGATATGAGGCAAGAGGGTGAATGAATGGGGTATCCAGAACACTTTGGGGGATTTCAAAGTATTATGTTGGTGGATGGCTAGATTAACATTATACAATAGTATTTGTCACATGCACTGAATACAACGGGTGTAGACCTTAGAGTGAAGTGCTTACTTACAATCCCTTAACCAACAATGCAGTTCATATGGAGTTAAGAACATTTTTACTAAATAAACTAAAGTACAAAATAAAGTAATACAATAAGGCTATATACAGGGGGGGTACCAAGTCAATGTGCCGGGCTACAGGTTAGTCGAGGTAATTTGTACATGTAGGTAGGGGTGAAGTGACTATGCATAGATAAACAGCGAGTAGCAGCAGTGTAAAAACAAAAGGTGGGGTTAATGGATGGTAATGAATATATGCATGTATATTAGGGATCATGGATTAACGTGGTTCTGGAGGATGTGGTTAAATGGCTGTTAATTCCTCCTTTCTGTGTCTTGTCTAGTCTGAGTTGGACAACGTCAACAGCGTGTTGAGTGTGGTTGAGAGCAAGGCCATCAAGGCAACTAAAGACTGTTCCACTGTGGAGTCTCAACTGCAGGATGTACAGGTACGGTCACACAGACGCGCTCGCCAACAGACGCGTACACACACCCATGTTGTGCTGTTTAGAAACGGCCTTAAACGCACACTAACCATGTTTTCCCTCCTTTTTGTCTTTCTAGGCGCTGCTCCAGGAGGAAACGCGTCAGAAGCTCTCCTTCTCCACTCGTCTGCGTCAGATGGAGGATGACCAGAACAACCTGAGGGATACGCTGGAGGAAGAGGAGCAGGGCAAGAAGAACACGGAGAAGCAGCTCTACACCCTCCAAGCTCAGGTTAGTACCAGCTCTACACCCTCTGTCCCTCTTATCTCCATAATACTATCCAGTTTTGTCCCCTATCGGTCATGTATTACACCACCTTACTGAATGCTTAAAGAAACCTTCATATTTTCTCTAAATCCAGATTTGAACTATGCCACCTTGTACGCTAGGACATACAGACCATGAAGTCTGAAGCATTTCATGTATTTTACATATTGACACAACGCTTTAGCTTGACCAATCGGCACTACATCTCATGTGCAGCTCTCCCTTACCTTTCTACCGAACTTCTCATACTCTTCCCTTATCCTCAGCTGACGGAGATGAAGAAGAAGATGGAGCTGGAGACCCAGTCCCTGGAGGGGGCGGAGGAGAACAAGAAACGGATGCAGCGGGAGCTGGAGGGCGTGGTCCAACAGCTGGAGGAGAAGGCATCGGCCTACGACAAGCTGGACAAGACCAAGACCCGTCTGCAGCAGGAGCTGGATGACATGATGGTGGACCAGGACAACCTCAGGCAGACTGTGTCCAACCTGGAGAAGAAGCAGAAGAAGTTTGACCAGGTGAATTGTTTGATGGGTGATGATGGCATAGAGGTTCTATAGCATCATATGATGATTAATAGATCAATCGTTTTCGGTTCATATTTGCTTCGCGGACTATCAAAACAAAAAAAAAATGGATTTGACTCCCTTACTAAAATACCTTCTCGCCTGTCCCTGTAACAGATGCTGACTGAGGAGAAGAGCATCTCCAGCCGGAATGCTGAGGAGAGGGACCGGGCTGAGGCAGAGGCCAGGGAGAAGGAAACGCGGGCCCTGACTCTGACCCGCGAGCTGGAGACCATTAAGGACCTGAAGGATGAACTGGACCGAGCAAACAAGGTCCTCAAGGCAGAGATGGATGACCTGGTCTCATCGAAGGACGACGTTGGTAAAAGTGTAAGTCCGATCACGAATGTTGTTGTGGAACTATTGCTAGTGGGTGACTCAAGTTATCGATTCATTGCGTCCTGTCTTATAGACTCCCAAAAATGCAAATCCAGTCTGACCTTCTCCTCCAATGTGTTTTGCAAATTGTGAGGATAGTTTGGAACATTTCCAAATGCTGCAAAATGTGAATGCACCATCCCTCCCTCATTGTTGAATGAAGATGTTTATTTTATTCCTCCTTTTTGCCTCTTGTGCAGGTCCACGAGCTGGAGAAAGCGAAGCGTGCCATGGATCAACAGCTGGAGGAGATGCGCGTGCAGCTGGAGGAGCTGGAGGATGAGCTGCAGGCCACGGAGGACGCCAAGCTGCGTCTGGAGGTCAACATGCAGGCCATGAAGGCCCAGTCCGACAGGGACCTGCAGGCCAGAGACGAGCAGGGTGAAGAGAGGAGGAAGCAGCTGGTCAAACAGGTACTGGGGTTGTGTTCATTACATGCCAATTAGAAGAAAGCAGTCTGAAACCCAGAACAGACAACTTATACAATAAGAAATGCTTGTTTAAAAAAATAAATAAAAAAACGAACCTAATAAACACAACCTTGGATCTGTGTGATGTTCCCCAGGTGCGTGAGATGGAGACCGAGCTGGAGGATGAGCGCCGGCAGAAAGCCCTGGCCACTGCTGCTAAGAAGAAGCTGGAGGCAGACCTGGGAGAGCTGGAGGCAGGCATCAGCATGGCCAACAAGGGCCGTGACGAGGCCCTCAAACAGCTGAAGAAACTGCAGGTAATACAGAGTCACGCACACAGGAGGGCAGTGAGTTTTGGGCTACTTTTTGAGGCACTCTGCTTTTACTGGGATTTACTAGGATTGTTCGCTAATGTTGCTACATGTAGAAAATGTTTTGTAATTGACACAAGCTGTTTCCAGTCAACTAAAAGGTGTTTGCTTACTGTCGTTAGACCTGGGTTCGAGTCTCGGTTGGAGCTACCCCCTTAATTCGCGACATTATACTTCCATGATTGGTTTCATTGACTCTCCCCTTTTTAACTGACCCTAATTGACCAATTTATTTTTCCTACAACTTCCAAGTCTGTTGGCGAGGATCAGCTTGTGCAAATTGAGGTATAGAATCAATGATCTACAATAAGTATTCCCTGCCAAATAATAGGTTTTGTGCATCGCGTTAGGTATGTTATGGGGGTGAAGGTTAGTGTTAGGACAAACACACTACCATGGTACACTACCACACTCAATCCCCAGGTGGCAGCAGCAACTGGGTCAAGTGGCTGAGCCAAGCCTTTATTTGCACATAGGTGCTGCCAATGAAGATGATAATCAGTGTCCCAGCTGGCATAGCTTGAGGCTGCTGGTTTTGTTTGTTGGCCATGAGGCCTTTCGTTTGTTTTTGTTTTTAGTTTGGGTATACCTTTTGTAGGCATTTGTTTTGTCACCACCTGAACAAATAATAACCTTCTTGGACTGGCCGACCAAGTTGTCATGAAGGCGCTGGACCTAAGGTAAGGTGGCTTGTTCCTGGGGTGTGTTCAGTTATATTGAACATTTGCTATGTTGTAACTGTCTGTCCTGAAATAGGTGTTTCCCCAAAATGTTCTTGAAGCTATGTTTGTTCCATGTGGTGGGGTGTTGGCTCGAAGCATGAAGTTACTTATTTAAAAGGATAATGCAAGATCTTCTACAAACCCAGAATCTGATGACCTTGTGGAAACCATTTGTTTGTCTCTGCTTGCTGTCTGAATGAAGTTGGCAGTTTCGTGAGCGAAACTGCCAACTAGCATTAGCGCAATGAAGTCTACGGGTAGCAATGCAGATGTTTGTATCTAAAGTAAGCTAGGAGAGGTTTGGAGCAGTGCTAGTGAGTTTCAGCTGATGGGTTTTGGTCAACAAATGTTTGTGGTGGCGGCCATGAGGTTAGAACCTTGTTTGCAGCTGGTATTCATCTACTGTAGGGCATTTAAATAAATAAAAAATTTAATCTGTTTTGCAGGATTAGATTTCCCAGTTGGGAGTGAGTATCTGTTAGCGCTAGGCTAGTGGCTAACTGTTGCTATGGTTGGTAGCATTGTGCATGGCATGCTTTTAATTTTTTTCCCCTCGCAGTGGTTCTCTTAGGCTTGGAGCATGTGCATGTTTGGTTAGCGGTGAGCTAATGGCTAACTTGTCAGTTGATTTATTGGTTTTCTTTGGCATACTGATTTGAACTAGGGGGGCATTTGAGCCAGCAGTGTATTGTGTAGGGGTAGAGGATGTTGGGGTTTCCTCAAGCTAATGAGGGATCAGTTATTGCAGGTGGCAGAAATGCTGGAGGTTGAAAATGGCAGAAGTTGAACATGGTAGAGGTTACTTTGAATGGTCAGTGCTTTTTGGGCTCATTGGTACATCTCAAACCTTAACCCCTACTTTAAGTATCTTTTTCAACTTCAAATGGGGGACGTCCCAAGGATCCCAGATGACGAGGATTGTTTAACAGACAGGTGCGTTTTTCTCCGCTTGGTGGGTATGGCGTGATGAATGACGTATTTAAAGGACAGTGGTCATGCTAACAGGGTTCCCTAACTCCCTTTGTCAACTGGTCATTCAGAACAGCACTTGATTAAATGACTTTCCACTTTGTTTTGTACTGAATGCAGCCTGAGCGTAGTTTCTCAAGGGGCGTTTTGAGTTGAGCCCGGTTTGTAAAGTTAATCATCTTTAGAGTGCTGTTGGAAAAAACAAAAACAAAAACGATGGAGGTGGATTTGTGGGGGGCCCTGAAATTGGTTTTTGCTATACTAGATGGTGGCTCCCAGTAAATTCTTGTCTCTAGCTGAGACCTTCTGGGCAGAGATATGTGTGCCTTCTGCAGGTTGAGAGATTCGTGTGTCTGTTTACAGACCTGTTCCTTGTCAAAGTAGCTACGGTTGTGGTTCCTCAGCAGGCTGACCATGAGCTTGTTTGGGTGTCAGATTATCTGACAATTTTCTCACTAAACTGTGTGGGAGATTCTTCCCAGTCGTGATGCTAGTGTGAATCTGCTGGGAGACCTGATCTGGTTTTTGCGGGGTTTCACTGCTGTTTTTGTGAGGAGAATCAAGAGCTTGAAAAATAGTTTGGAAAAGCCAGATCCACTGGTTTTGACACTTCCTGTTGAGGCGCGGTTGACAGTTCCTGTAGCATGTAGGCTTACTGAGTCTCCTGTTAAGGTGGAAGAAAGTGAGGATACGGCTAGCAGTTTACCTCCAGTGAGTACTCAGGGCTGAGGAAAGAGGATTTGGGGAACCGGCTTGTTCCTAGAGACTTTTCTGAAGTTGGTTAATGTTCACTTGTCCCTGGTGGTGGTTGCTCTCATCGGTGCATGCATATCAGATGGCACTTGGTGCTTGTGACCATGGGCCTAGTTAATGGATTTGGTCTCAGTTTAGAACCAGAGGGGTCACAGCTGGTCCCTTGAACAAACCAAGTCAGACTTTTAGCAGGAAGTAATTACCTGAGTGCAGAGCTGTAAATTTGATGGGTTTTTGTTTTAACTGGCTTCTGGTTTTGAGAACGGTTTGATCTCACATACACAGTAACCGTCTCTATGCACCAAAAGTGAGCTGAAGGCATGTTTAACAGCTGTTCTGTTAGGTTTACACAGACAAACACGTAGTTCACAGCTCACTACAAATTTGGCAGTGTGTGGTCTTTTTCAGTAGAAGGTTACCAAGCCCTACAGTCTGGTGTGGTACTTGACTCAGTCCTTTGGTTCTCTCCTATACAGGCCCTGTTGAAAGATCAGATGAGAGAGCTGGAGGATCTGCGTCTGTCCAGGGACGAGGCCCTCAACATGGCCAAGGAGAATGAAAAGAAGGTCAAGGCAATGGAGGCTGACACCATCCATCTCCAGGAGGTATGTCTGTCTGCAGGGCTCTGGCTCGCTGTCTCCACCCCCACTGTCCATGTTCTTATACTCCTCCATCTTCCATAGGAGTTGGCGTCTGCTGAGCGAGTCAAGAAACAGGCCCAGACAGAGCGGGATGAACTGCAGGATGAGCTCAACAGCCACAACGCTAAGAAGTACGGCTCAGACACCTAATAAACACTATGAAATTGCATTGATTTGCATGGAATTTGCAAGTTCTGTCATGGTTTTCTTCCTCCCAACCAAAATGTCCCCCCCACCCTCAGTTCCCTGACGGTGGATGAGAAGAGGAGGCTGGAGGTTCGTATCGCTAAGCTAGAGGAGGAATTGGAGGAGGAGCAGTTGAACACAGAGATGGTCAACGACCGCTTGAGGAGAACCACACTGCAGGTAATGAACTGATCGCAAAGCAGAAGAGCTGTAGCGAGGAAAGTGTTTCATTTATCTGGGTTAGTCACAAGGACATGAAGGGAAAAGAGGGATTCTGGTTGAAGAATAATTGAGTTTGTGGTGGTTCAACCCGAGTCATTAGAGCTCTATTTGTAGGAAAAGTACTCCACTGAGACGAATACACCATGTCTAACGTTATGGGCTGGCCACTACATTATCCAATTCATCTCAATGCATAGTCTTGTTCATACCTTCACACTCCGCTCTAGACTGACCAGCTGACCATTGAGCTGACGGCGGAGCGCAGTACCGCCCAGCGCCTGGAGGGGACCCGGGCCCAGCTGGACCGGCAGAACAAGGAGCTGAAGCTCAAGCTGCAGGAGCTGGAGGAGACTGTGAAGTCCAGATACAAGGCCTCTATCGCCGCACTGGAGGCCAAGATACTGCAGCTGGAGGAGCAACTGGACTTGGAGTTCAAGTAAGTAAAAACCATTGGTGCGGTCTCCCTTGGTCTTACCTCAATTCCTCACGTCCTCTCTCCTTGTTTCCTTTTCAATGTATTGTAGGAGAGGATCCAAGGTCCCTCACCTTTGACTAACCAATGAATTTTGAGAAGCAGTTAGGAGTAAACACCCCTTCAAGAGTCATGTCTTTACTTTTTTTTCTGTTCTTAGGGAGCGTCAGCATTCGTCCAGGCTGGTCAGGCGCACGGAGAAGAAGCTGAAGGAGGTGCTGCTGCAGGTGGAGGACGAGAGACGCAACACCGAGCAGTACAAAGCAGAGGTGGGTCTACCCTGTGTAGATCAGTTACCTACTCCAACATCCGTTGCCTACCCCTATATCAGTAGCAACATGGGTGTAATGTATATCAGTGAAGGCTGCTGAATTTCTAGAACGGAGCGAATGGCATCAAACTCATGTTTGTATTTGATATCATTCTACTCCAGCCATTACTAGGAGCCCGTGCTACCAACCTCCTGTGGTGTATATTCCCAGGTGCAATGTAACCAGACAAGCGAGACGACGGCTGCAAATTCTATTGTGAAGATCTGGGGAGTTAATTATTCAGATTGTTTTGCAACAAACGTTTACTCTAGGAACCAAACGGAAGTAAATGGAGAGGGACCTACCTGAATTTGTCCAATAAACTCTATTTTGTTGCAAAACGTTTTCTGTTTGGAATAAACGATTTCTGTTACAAAAACATTTTGCAAATGAATATATCCCAGATAATCTGTGCAGACCTGTCCTATATCTGGGAAAACAACAAGAAACCTGCATGCTGTATAGCTTGCAGCCCACTGAACCGCCTTGCACAGTCACTGTATAGATGAAGGATACATATATTTGCAGCCACTGATCGAAGGTCCTCTGCCTGTACTCCACAGGCGGACAAGGCGAACAACCGCACACGTCAGCTAAAGCGTCAGCTGGAGGAGGCAGAGGAGGAAGTGACACGGGCCAACGCCAACCGCAGGAAGCTGCAGAGGGAGCTTGACGATGCCACTGAGTCGCAAGACGCCGTGACCCGAGAGGTCAGCACCCTGAAGAGCAAGCTCAGGTATGGTCCATCCCTCCCTCTACCCTAGATTCATTAGAGTGAAATGTTGCACAAGGTTTCGTTAGAACTGGATTGTGTAGAGCAGGGTTTCCCAAACGTGGTCGTGGGGCCCCCCTTGGTGCACGTTCTGTTTTTTCCATAGGTGTAGAATGTATGTCGGGTAGAGTAAGGGATCATGTCATGTGTTTTTGGAAACATTCTGAATTCACTGACTACAACACAGCCTTTTTATAGTTATGGTGTTTTTGGAAACATTCTGAATTCACTGACTACAACACAGCCTTTTTATAGTTATGGTGTTTTTGGCACACCTTTTTACAGAAATACAATGTGTTATTGGGTCTTTGGACTATGAACAAGCATAAAAGGATCTCAAAATGTATTTAAATAATTGCGCAGTCATAAAACCTGTTACCAAATATCTCTGAAGTCGTTGCTTTACTCTTTGCAGGCGCGGGGACTTGCCTTTAAACATGCGCCGTGTCATGAATCGCACAGGCATGGGGGACAGTGATGAGGAGATGGATCTGACCAGCGACGCGTCCAAGCCTATACCTGAGTGAGATGAATGTGACAGGAGAGAGCAGCCAACTTTTACAGGGACCATACTGGAAATGCAACATTTATCATGGATTTAAATAGTGCATTCTATAGCTGCCTGCTCCATCAGCTATCCATGCTATCATACAAATAATTATATATCAAGATTTATACTATTCTCGTCCGTGTCCATTTTTGACAATCTGTTTTGTTCAGGTTGGAAATCTGAGATCGTTCTCATAGATTTACTAATTCACATTCAAAATCTGTACAAGGCATTTTGTGCGTGTGTAAAACAAATCTGTGGCCAAATTTATATTTTGTCATAAATGTGACTTTTTTATTTTTTATTAGAGGCTAGCGTTCCAAATATGTGACTTTCTAGATCCATTTTTCTACTCAGCCATTTTCAATATTATAAAAAGTATATTATTCAGACATGGTTTAGCAGCTTAAATTGTTAGTGGTGTATTCTAGCCACACTATCTGCTGCAACCTCTTTTTCCCTTGGAACTTGTATGATACTGTTTCTGCCATCTTTCGCTGTGCACATAATATGGTTTTTCTTTATGAATGCAGTGATTTAATATGGGTTATTAGTGTTGTATCATGTACTTCTGGTGTGTTTTTTTTTTTTTTTTTTTCCACTGGTATTTTCTGCACACAGTAGTACTTCACTTTTACTCCACATATTGTAGTACTTGCATCACATTAGGACATTTGTACAGTTTTTACATCTACAGTTAAAGCCTGCACTTTATACCTAACGGTCACACAGGAATGGAGTTGGTACATACACTGAGCATAACTACAGCCTAAACACTTGCAAATCGTATTATGCTGAAACATGTGCGTGTTCTTCTCCATAGTTATTGGTCTCTTGAAATGATTGACTGCTTTGGGTTGATCCATGTGCTCTGCTAATTAGGGAGAATGGTGGTGGGTTTGATGGCACTGTTCTTTGCACATGAGTGGCAGTGAATACTACATGGTGTGAATTCTACTTCATTTCGAAGAATAGATACTCTTTTAATCTAGCTCTGTCACTTTCATTTGCTGTTATTGCACTTTCACATTTCAATTGAGTTTCTAGAGATTCTGCAAGATCTAGTCGGGATGTATGCTTATGCGCAATTTTCACTGTTTTAATGAATTGTAACTGAGGGGTATATTGACAATTTGTTTTATTTCAGTATTTTATCAGATGCCATGTGTCAAAATTATATTAAAAGGATATGACTGCAATATTTAACCCTGAAATTAATTATTGATGCAGTGAAACCATTTTCTCTCACTAACAGGAGTTTTAAACAAAGAAGCGATACCACAAATTAGCTGCAGTATTTACACACATGCAGTCCTCAAGTACACCACCAGAGGGTTCAGAGTATAACTAGAAATATTGCCTATGCTCCCCTCCCACTATATTTTGCAGTGGAAAGCGAGATGAAACCGGTTGGCCCCGACTGGTACAGAGTAGAGAGGAGGTGCTTGGGGCGACGTGGGGGGGAAATTGCTGATCTCTCACTACGCAGGTTTGACTTTTCCCGACACCGACCAACATTGTCATTGACAGTAAAAAATTAAAATAAAAGGTGGATGGCAGCAACTGCATAGCTGTCTACGTTTTAAATCTAGTGAATTATATTTTACTAGCTAGTAGATGAATACAGGTCGGTTGCTGTGAGCAGTCAAACGTTTTAGTACAAAGCCAGCCAACTACTTTTGCAAAGTCAGCACAGCTAACGTTGGCTAGCTTGCGTCATTTTGGTGAGAGTTTGCTA
This sequence comes from Oncorhynchus kisutch, assembly GCF_002021735.2. Lineage (NCBI taxonomy): Eukaryota > Metazoa > Chordata > Actinopteri > Salmoniformes > Salmonidae > Oncorhynchus > Oncorhynchus kisutch. The sequence goes on along the minus strand of NC_034174.2, from coordinate 68,211,158 downwards.
GCTACCTAACGAGTAAAATTAGTATTTATTTTAGCTAAACACAATTATAGTATTACTCAGAGGTCCGCGCTTACGAAGTCGCTAGTTTTTGGTTCAGCTAACTCGCTAGTTGGTGTAGTGACCGACTTACCGGCAAAATGTCTTTGACATTAATAATCGATCCCTAGCGAACTTCAAAGCCAGGTAAGGTATGTTTGCGTGCCGTGTCCCATGTCATTTGACCACTTTTTCAATAGCTAAAGAGGTAGCTAACTAGTGTGCTTCGTTTGAACTAATATATTCAGTTTGACCTGATGTCATTTTATAGTTCAGTAGCTGTAGCGAGTCTGCAAAACATTGCATCATTATGTTGACGTGCGTATGTAATTGGTATAGCTATTCACCCCCTCACTGTAGTTGGGGCTGTAAACAAACAGCGACAAGACGGCAAGAGAAGGGAAGGAGGCGCTTGAATCGCTCCTTCAGGATTCATCCACTGCATCATCAAAAATGGAGTTGGCACTGGTAAGTTAGTAACGTTAGCTACAAATGTATACATGAACACTGTAGTTCACAAGCATCTGGCATCTTCGTCTTTGTTACTATACAAGTGAGCTAACCTGACTGACAGAGTGATACTCAGTCTCAGAAGATTCAGTTTAAAACTGCAGAAAATGCTCCACCATTTTCTGGTTGCTAAAAATCTAATAGTTCGCCTAATTTAAGTTTATATGACAAAAGTGTTGGGTATCGTTTTTTTTTAACCATATTAACCGCTGTGAAGTATATTTTCCATTACCAAAAATATATCTTAAGATGTTTGTAGTTGGTGTACAAAAGTAAGACCCCAAAAACGAAATTAAGAACAGGAAGCATAGAAACATGCACATAGAGCAGATCTAATTAGTCTTTCAATGAGAATGACAGATCTATAACTCAATTTCTGTTTATTTGGTCTTCACCCAAAAGTTATATATTGCACCTTAAAATGTATGCCAAATAAAAACCAATGACTGCAGAGTTAAACAAACCATACAACTCTCTGCACAAGGACTACTTCTACCAAATTCCACAAATGCTACTAAAACACATTTACTTGAACATTGCAGGTGCAATGTTTGGTAACAGAATAATGGCACAAACAATCAGTTAGCTAAATTCGTTTTCTGCGAAGATTTGGTTTGAATACCTGCGGTCATGGGCAGGATTTGACTATATTCTCCAGAAGTAAGGAGTTAATCTTCCGAAGTGCATGGAGGTGAGGCCCAACACCCTTTAATGTTCTATAGGCAGCCCTTTATTGGTCATAGTTGTCTGTTGCCATGGCATTCTTTAGAAAAATAGGACTTTTGTAATGATGAGAATAATGTGCTGTGAGCCTGTGATGTCGGGGTAAAGGAGGCTGCCATAGACGGAGAAAGTTGTATTTTCTGTGCAAACATTGTACTATTCTACTACGCTAATTTTACATTGGTTATGTCATCCAGGCCTGGGGAAGACCGTATAGTGCACACAGGCTGAAAGTCACACATTAATTTGCATAAACAGACTCCCACCACCATCCAATTCTCAGTGAACCATATTTAGTGTCACACACACAGAGACAGTCTCCTCTCTCTCTCTCTCTCTCTCTCTCTCACATAGTTTAAATCACAGACACTCTCTCACACACACAGTCTAAATCACACACAGAGACACAGCCACTGCATGACTCATACATCATTTCATAGAGACAAAATTTGTCAGAAAGCGATTTAGAGGGGAGGGGAGAGAGCAGCGCAATTCTGTTGTGTATATGTGTGTGTGCGAATCAATGAGCAATTGAGAGAAACCAATTTAGAAGCCTGTGGGTGGGGGCGAGAAGAGGGGTAGCTGCAGCAAACCATTGTGTGTTAGATCGAGAAGCAAACCATTGTTTTAGATCGAGAGAGAGAGGGAAGTGAGAGATGAAGATGTCTTATTTTGTAATATGCTGTTCGTAGCAGCAGCACAGAGAGGGAGAGAGGTGAAAGAGGGAGACATGCAACAGAAACAGGATTCTCAAGGAGGCAAACCCTCAAGCATCCTGGGAAAGGTAGGGAGGATAGCCAGTGTCGTGTGTGTGTGTTACTGTCAAGTGCCAATGTGGATGCGTTTTCATGCTATGCTGTTGTGCAGTTGCGTCTACATGCTTTTAAAAGTAATTGTTAATCCACATGATTACAGTATTTGACATCCGGCATCATCCGCCTGTCAGCATCTATATGTCTTTGTGTCATTTGTGTCATTTGTGAGTGTGTGTGTGTGTGTGTATATATGTTTGTGTGTCCATGTGTTTCAGATTGAGTGTTTAAAATTCACATGTACAGGGTTGCAGGTGTAGTTGGATGGTACAGTGAACATCTGCTGCAGGACTACGTGAAATAAAACAATGACAATTGTTATAAAAAACAATAGAAATAGCACTATAAACATAACTGTAGCAGTGATGAATAAATACATGTCCATTGTGGCAGAATAAAGACTGTTGAGGGAGTGGAGGATGAACAGGGGGAGCAGCAGGCTCACTTAGACTGTTGAGGGGATGAACATAGGGAGGAGAAGCAGGCTGACTAGAGACTGTTGAGGGGGGAGAAGCAGGCAGACTAAATGACCATTGAGGGGGTGTGGGGACCAAGTGAAATAAAACAATAGAAATAATAATAAGAATATACATATTTACATCTGCAACAGTGATGAATGTCATTGGGGTGGGGAGGAAATGTCCATGGGGGGGTAGTAGGATGCTGACGTGGTAGCTATTCAGCAGCCTGATGGTCTGGGTGTAGAAACTATTGGCCAGTCTTCCAGTTTTAGCCATGATGCTCCTGTACTGCCTGCGTCTGGCCGTGGCTACGGTGGCTGAGGTCAATGATGATCTTCTTGGCCTTCCTGCAACACCTGGTGTTGTAGATGTCCTGGAGGGCAGACAGTGTGCACCCAGGGGTGCGTTTGGCTGCACGTATCACCCTCTGAAGTGCCTTACGGTCAGGCAGTGGAGTTGCCGTACCAGGCTGTGATGCAGCCCGACAGTATGCTCTCTGGTGCTCCTGTAGAACACTGAGGGCCCTCTTAGAGAGGCCCAATTTCTTGAGCCTCCTGAAGTTGTTCTGCTGCCTTCACCACGGTGTCCGTGTGATTTGACCATTTTAGCTTTTCTAAGACGTCTACACAGAGGAATGTGAAGTTCTTGGCCGTCTCCACGCGGTCCTGTTTATGAGGATGGGGGCTGTCCGACCTGGTTCCTACGGAAGTCCACAATCAGCTCCTTTGTTTTGCTGACGTTGAGGGAGAGGTTGTTTACCAGGCACCATGCCGTCAGAGTGCCTACCTCCTCCCTGTAGGCCATCTCGTCGTTGTTGGTAACCAGGCCTACTACTGTTGTGTTGTCAGCAAACTTGAGGATGGAGATGGAACTCTGTGAGGCCATACAGAGAATACAGGAGGGGCCTGAGGACACACCCTTGTGGGGCCCCAGAGTTGAGAATCAGTGTCGAGCACGTAATGTTGCCTACTTTCACCACCTGGGGGCGGCCCGCCAGGAAGTCCAGGACCCAGTTGCATAGGCAGGAGTTCAGACCCAGGGTCGTGAGCTTTGTAATGAGTTTATAGGGCACTATGATATTGAAGGCTGAGCTGTAGTCGATGAACATCATCCTCACATATACATTCCTTTTGTCCAGATGAGTAAGGGGAGTGTGCAGTGAAATGGTTTATGTATGTATGTACATGCGCCTGTGTGTTGGTATTTATCAGTGTGTCCCATTTATCCCTGCGTCTCGAGCTATATTTAGTGTTTGTCTGTGTACATCTCCCCCTTCCATGTATGTCCATCAGACATGTGAATAATGAGAATGCTCAGTCTCCATGTGATTCGCCATGACAGCTCCTCTGTTAGTGTGTTGACTGTCTGCACGCATCTCCATCACCACTGGTTGTGTGTCGACTGTCTGCACGCATCTCCATCACCACTGGTTGTGTTGTTATATCTGCGTGTACTTGTGCATACATCATGAACATGTTTCCGTACTGTGCATAGCCTTTTAGGGCGTCTTTTGTGTTTTCACCAACGGATTGTGTGGTGTAAGCTGTATTGCCTTCCTACATGCCCGTGTACGTAGCATCAGTCACACATAAAACGACATGTGGACGTGTGCTTATCCCTCGTCCTCTTTTTTTTTCTCACCCTCTTCTCTCCTCCCATCTCGCTCTCGCTCCATGCCCCCCGCAGGCGCATCCAGCTCTCAAGGCCTTCATGTGTGGCTCCCTCAGCGGTACCTGCTCCACGCTGCTCTTCCAGCCTCTGGACCTGGTCAAGACGCGCCTGCAGACCCTGCAGAACACCATGAAGCCTGGGTATGTAGTGGAGCTCGGCAATACAGACAACAATCCATATCGCCATAAATGGACACATTTGTTGCGATTCAATTAGGCTAAATTATTTTGGGGGAGGTGCACAGTTACTCTCCGTTTGCACCCTATTTACACTGTGTCAAAGAAATGGCCATAATATATTATCCTAAGTTATTTGGTTACCAGGTGATCCAGCGTTTAAAAGATGATGTAACACTGCGACAGGAAGAGACCTGTATTTTAAACCGTCTACAAAGCACCTGCAGCTCAGCTTCGATGTTGTGCAGTGTCAATGACATGTAGGGCTTCGCCGTCCTACTGGATCACATTTCAGTTGTTGCCAAATACTGCTCTGCACCCGTTTCAGCTCCGATGCTATTTTGCCATGACATTGTATTTCTTGTCCAGATTGTGAACCATCTTCTTTTGTGATGTGGTACGTTATGTCATCTGTAATTTCATTCCATCGGTTAGTGTGTGTTGCATTGTGTATGCAAACGATTCCTTATTGGGTTGTTGATATATATGTTCCAAAGGTCTGCATCAGTGGCTTGTAGGCTATGTGTGGTAGCCAGAAATGCTAAACACGTTTATGTTAGTTAACAGTCAATTACCGTTAATCAGGCAGTTATTTGCATCACAGTCACCCGCTGACAACTTTTCATGACAGCCCTAGTCATGACACTTGTTAACCTTTGCCTAATTCTTCTTCGCCATGCGTTCGTCATGCTGTATTACCTGCCTGTGTTTCAAAAGGTGGAAACAGTTGTTGGTGTTACCTCGAGTGGTTGTTATAGTTGTGCAATAGTTCAAGCACATCGCCTCACTCTTCTCAATGTCACTGGGTTGAAAACCAGAATAGGCCCAAACAACCGACACAGCGTCCTTATTTGGTAGCAATTATTCTTGGATTTCTGGGACGGCAGTTTGTTTGTCTCTGTTCATTTGACCCCGCTAATGAACAAGGCTACTCGCAACATCACTTGGGAGAACTGCCAACAGCAGGTGTTGGAAGCTTGGGATAGAACACGGCTCTGATTGGCTCAAATAAAACGGCATAGATGAAAGTGTTGTGCTCCGGCAGCGTGATGCTTTCATACATGCATTCGCAACATTTCTTCGGTATGATATGGAATGTCAGTGTCGGTCATTTTTGGTTTCTCGTCCCAGCTCTAGTCTGTAGGACACACATACACAGAAAGAGCCGGAGAGACAGAGGCACACACACTCGCGCATGTATACTTGCATAAACACCGATACAAACACGCTGAGAGATACACACACTGCAGGGTAGAATCCCTCTTCAGTAGCTTTCAGACAATTTGAATCCCCTCATTTGACCCATATATGCTAATTAGACACACTTCCATGCTAACAAATCCTCACTAGAATTGACCCCCGAAGACGTGTTGGGAACATATCTACAGGTGAATCTGTCTTTTTAGACTTTCGCTTATTTTCAAGTATCCAGTCTCTAAGCTTAATGGGTGTGTGTGTTTAACCATGTATTTATCTCCTGTCTCAGAGCTCCTAAGGTGGGGATGATGACGGTGCTTATCCAGGTCATTCGGACAGAGAGCTTCCTGGGCCTGTGGAAGGGAGTGTCACCGGTGAGAGTCTAATCGAAGCGGTCTGGCTTCCCTTTTCATCTTGTGGTTTACTTTCCCTGTTTTAACACAGTCTGTGTACGAAGTCTGACTTACTGTATCACTTTGGTTAGTGAATCTTTTTCTAAGAACCAGACTTTCTTAGTAGATCACGTCGCTCTCCAAAAACGACAGGACTTTTTTTTTTTACCACTGTTTTCTTTTGTGTGAACAATAGCAGAGATGCATAAAGATGGCGGCCCCGTGTACAGTTGATGTCAGAAGTTTACATACACTTAGGTTGTAGTCATTAAAACTAGTTTTTTCAACCACTCCACAAATGTCTTGTTAACAAACTATAGTTTTGGCAAGTTGGTTAGGATAGATGTAATTTTTCCAACAATTGTTTACAGACAGATTATTTCACTTATAATTCACTGTATCACAATTCCGGCGGGTCAGAGGTTTACATACACTAAGTTGACTGTGCCATTAAGCAGCTTGGAAAATTCCAGAAAATTATGTAATGGCTTTAGAAGCTTCTAATATAGGCCAATTGACATAATTTGAATCAATTGGAGGTGTATATGTGGATGTATTTCAAGGCCTACCTTCAAACTCAGTGCCTCTTTGCTTAACATCATGGGAAAATCTAAAGAAATCAGCCAAGACCTCAGAAAACAAATTGTCGACCTCCACAGTCTGGTTCGTCCTTGGGAGCAATTTCCAAATGCCTGAAGGTACCACATTCATCTGTACAAACAATAGTATGTAAGTATAAACACCATGGGACCACGCAGCCGTCATACCGCTCAGGAAGGAGACGCGTTCTGTCTCCTAGAGATTAACATACTTTGGTGCGAAAAGGGCTAATCAAACCCAGAACAACAGCAAAGGACCTTGTGAAGATGCTGGAGGAAACAGGTACAAAAGTATCTATATCCACAGTAAAACGAGTTCTATATCGACATAACCTGAAAGGCCGCTCAGCAAGGAAAAAGCCACTGCTCCAAAACCACCATAAAAAAGCCAGACTACGGTTTGCAACTGCACATGGGGACAAAGATCGTACTTTTTGGAGAAATGTCCTCTGGTCTGATGAAACAAAAATAGAACTGTTTGGCCATGACCATCGTTATGTTTGGAGGGAAAAAGGGGAGGATTACAAGCCGAAGAACACCATCAAAACCGTGAAGCACGGGAGTGGCAGCATCATGTTGTGGGGGTGCTTTGCTGCAGGAGGGACTGGTGCACTTCACAAAATAGATGGCATCATGAGGAAAGGAAAATGATGTGGATAATATATTGAAGCAACATCTCAAGACATCAGTCAGGAAGTTAAAGCTTGGTCGCAAATGGGTCTTCCAAATGGACAATGACCCCAAGCATACTTCCAAAGTTGTGGCAAAATGGCTTAAGGACAACAAAGTCAAGGTATTGGAATGGCCATCACAAAGCCCTGACCTCAATCCTATAGACAATTTGTGGACAGAACTGAAAAAGCATGTGCAAGCATGGAGCCCTACAAACCTGACTCAGTTACACCAGCTCTGTCAGGAGGAATGGGCCAAAATTCACCCAATTCTTTGTGGGAAGCTTGTGGAAGGCTACCCGAAACCTTTGACCCAAGTGAAACAATTTCACGGCAATGCTACCAAATACTAATTGAGTGTATGTAAACTTCTGACCCACTGGGAATGTGATGAAAGAAATAAAAGCTTAAATAAATCATTCTCTCTCCTATTATTCTAACATTTCACATACTTAAAATAAAGTGGGGATCCTAACTGACCTAAGACAGGGAATTATTACTGCGATTAAATGTCAGGAATTGTGAGTTTTGGCTAAAGTGTATGTAAACTTCTGACTTCAACTGTACTTATCACAAATGCCTCGTTTGCGCATTTCCCTGAATTGTACATGGCTCTCCTTGACTCTTTTATCGTGTTCTCATTAGTACAATATACATGATAACAATTCTAGCTCCAAGACGACAGCAATTTGAAAACCCCAAAAAGTTGATTGTGCTGATTTACTTGTTGAACCATGTCGCGCTCCGTCGTTTAAAAACTCAGTGAATGTCGTGGAGTTCCACCGTCTTTATCCACTTCGCCATAGTTTCTACCTTAAAGAAGAATTCAGCTACAATCTAAATCTTGAACTTTCTCTCTCGCCCTCTCTCTCTCTCCCTCTCTCACCTCTCTCTCTGTCCTTGCACTCTCTCTCTGTCCTCGCACTCTCTCTCTCCCCTCTATCTCTGTCCTCATACTCTATCTCTCTCCAGTCTTTTGTGCGCTGTATCCCAGGCGTAGGGATCTACTTCTCTACCTTCTACTCACTGAAGCAGCACTACTTCCAGGAGGGCCGGGCCCCTAACGCTGGGGAGGCTGTGCTGCTGGGGGCCGGAGCCAGGGCCGTGGCTGGGGTCTGCATGCTGCCTGTCACCGTCATCAAGACACGCTTCGAGGTGAGAGCTTCTTCTCGCTGTTGTGAATGGGGATGGACTAAAATAAAAGATGGAGAGGGAAAGGAGTTGGGATTAAGGCATGGTTGAGTGGGCGAGAGGTTGTTACAGCTATATGAGGATGGAAAAAGACTTTGAGGCAATGGTGTAGGATGGAGAGAAGGAGGTGGAGGGAGAGGAGCAAGGATGAGGTGAGGGTTGCTACAGCCATGTATGTTTAGGATGGATTAGGAGGAAGATAAGCATGAATGGATAGAAGAAGGGGTGGAAGGATGTATGAATTAAGATGAGGAATGGTTCAGAATCAGAATGTGTGTGAGAGGAAAGGGAGAATGAAGTCAGGAAGTAAACAAAGGAGGAAGGGGAGGAGTTGGTGGTTCAGTAATAACATAGAACAAGCACTAGCAGATAGGCTGGGATATTTCTGGTGTCTGTGGGCTGGAGCTGGAAGGTAGAATTAGAGAGAAGATGATGGTAGAATTAGCAGCCTGCCACCGCAGAGAGAGAAGGAGAAGATGAAGGGAAAAGAGAGGCGAGAGAGCGTGGAGAGAGAGAAGGTTATCTGATGGGAGAGCTGATTGCCTTGGGAATGAAATGCTTCTATCTGCATTTGAATAAATTCTGTTGTTGATTTTATAAGGACTGAGCTTCTAGCTGTGCGTAGAGGATCTGTCACGACTACAAATGTTTACTGGAACTATGTCACCTGCTAGTTTCTTCATCTGATTGACTACGTGTCATCTGTTTATTAATGGCGCTCCGTTGGTTTCCAGAGGTGGTGGATATCTATCTGGTTTAGTGTTTAAATGTTGCTAGTAGTTGTGTGTAATGTTGTGTATTGAGTTAAGTTTTCAATCAGTGGAGGCTGCTGCGGGGAGGACGGCTCATAATAATGGCCGGAATGGATTGAATGGGAAGGTATCAAACAGATGAAAACCATGTGTTTGATACCATTCCATTGTCTCCATTCCGGTCATTATCGATTCCATTTCAATTCAGTCAATTGAAATGGAACCGATCCCAACCCTCTTGGTAATCTGTAGGTATTCCAGAGTGGACGGTATAACTACGTGATCTACTGTGGTTGTAGTGTATAATGTGTTGTATTACTGTGTGCGTTGCGCAGAGCGGACGGTACAACTACGTGAGCGTCCTGGGAGCTCTGAAGAGCGTGTGTGAGACGGAGGGACCCAGGGCTCTGTTCTCCGGGCTGACGGCCACACTGCTCCGAGACGCCCCCTTCTCTGGCATCTACGTCATGTTCTACAGCCAGGCCAAGAGGTCCCTGCCACCGGGTAAGAGAAACACACTCTCTATGTGAGAGGAGGGGAAGAGGGCAAGTGAGAGACTACAAAATGTGACACCGACACACTGAATAGTCAAGTGTGTTACTTCAGCAGGATTTCTTTAAATTGGCGTCTGTTAGTGTAAACAGCTATTAAACGCCATGTGGGGTATTGCTTGCATGTGAATTCCAAGTAATCCAGAATAATGACATGTTTATTTTACCTTTTTAAAATAGGCAAGTCAGTTAAGAACAAATTCTTATTTACAATGACGGCCAAGGAACAGTGGGTTAACTGCCTTGTTCAGGAGCAGAACGACAGATTTTTTTACCTTGTCAGCTCGGGGATTCGATGTTGCAACCTTTCGGTTACTAGTCCAACACTCTAACCACTAGGTTACCTGATGCTGTATTTTCTGTTAGTGCCCGTGTAGGTCTGACCATTCTCTGTGCGGTCTCTTCTCTCAGAGGTGAGCTCGTCGCCCTATGCCCCATTAGGGAACTTTGGCTGTGGGGTGATGGCCGGAGTACTAGCCTCTGTGGTCACCCAGCCAGCTGACGTGGTCAAGACTCACATCCAGGTCAGCCCTGCCCACTGGACCACCAAGGACGCCATTCGCTACATCTATACGGTGAGGCCTAAATCTTAATGAAAATATACACTACATGATTAATTTCCTATGTGTGAGGTACCATTCTTGGTCTTCCAATTTTTCCTATTCTGAGGGTATTTTAATACATGAGATATAGCTATGGAGCACTTCTTATTGATCGTAAATGTTCCTCCAAAAGCGACTGAACATCTCTTCTTGCGCACACTTCTCTCTCCTTCAGGAGCATGGTCTGAGGGGTTTCTTCCGTGGGGCTGTGCCACGCTCTCTGAGGAGGACTCTGATGGCAGCCATGGCCTGGACCGTCTACGAACAGCTGATGGCCCGCATGGGACTCAAGTCCTGAGGAGAGGAGACAGGGAGGAACTGATAAAGGAGGAATATGGGGACTTGTTTTTATACAAAGCAGCAGTATGAAGTAGAAGAAAGAGAGGAGGATGAGAAGGAGTGAAGGAGGAGGGAGAGAGGAGGTGTAGGGACTGTTTATCACTGCAACTAGCTTGGGAAAGAAAGAGGTGGGTGTCTGTGGCATGGAAGAGTGTGTGTGTGTTTTACATGTTGATGGTTATGAGAGTTATTGTGAATGTTTGATGTATGTCCTTACATTGTCAAACCTGACCTTAAATGACATCCCCTTTTGCTGAGAACTGAACTGATCCCTCTCTGACTGGGGAGACCATAGAGAACTATCTATTTCTATGGGGGAGACCATAGGGATGTATTTAATATATTTCTATGGGGGAGACCCTCTCCGACTGGGGAGACCATAGAGAACTATCTATTTCTATGGGGGAGACCATAGGGATGTATTTAATATATTTCTATGGGGGAGACCCTCTCCGACTGGGGAGACCATAGAGAACTATCTATTTCTATGGGGGAGACCATAGGGATGTATTTAATATATTTCTATGGGGGAGACCCTCTCCGACTGGGGAGACCATAGAGAATGATCTATTTCTATGGGGGAGACCCTCAGACTGGGGAGACTATAGAGAATGATCTATTTCTATGGGGGAGACCATAGGGATGTATTTAATATATTTCTATGGGGGAGACCCTCTCCGACTGGGGAGACCATAGAGAATGATCTATTTCTATGGGGGAGACCCTCTCCGACTGGGGAGACCATAGAGAATGATCTATTTCTATGGGGGAGACCCTCAGACTGGGGAGACCATAGAGAATGATCTATTTCTATGGGGGAGAACCTCAGACTGGGGAGACCATAGAGAATTATCTAATTATATTTCTATGAGGGAGACTCTGCCTGGGGAGACCATAGAGAATGATCTAATTATATTTCTATGGGGGAGACCTTCAGACTATGACCACTGTGGTTTAGCTCTGGATACCACTCCAGTGACAGAGACTGTCGCCGACTGTCACCCACTACCACTGTCTATGACTATGAATGACTGGGACTAACATCTAGGTCTCTCTAACACTCCCAAGATGAAACAGCAGCTTTGATTGAATTAGCTCAGCAAGAGGTTATCCGCTGGCTAAAAGTGTAGTGGACAGGACAAAGCTACCCAGTGCCATAACCACGCAACATATTTACAAATGACCGGCAGAATACATTATAACAGCACAGTGATTATTGTGACCTGTCGACTGACTGAAGGAAGTACTATATTTATTGACTGACTAAAATATTTCTTACTAGCTTGGACAATCAAGACAATATTGCTGTGCATTGTAGCAAAAGACTAGGCTGATATTTTCTATACTGCAACTGCACAATTAGCTACGAGCAACTTGGCATTGGCATACTTAGCCATATTAAAATAGTGTACAGCAGGTGTTCTCTATACCCAATTCAACTGGGATCTCATTTCTAGTGCATTCCATTCTGGTTGCAGTGTTGTAGACCGGATGTGCTTTATCTAACCAGTAATAATAGTCAATCCCAGAGTCATAGATGGATAATTGGCTCTAGTCAATGCCATTGGAACCCAGACAATGCAACTCTGGCCCCCATTGTGCTGTAGCATTGTGAGACAATAGTCAACATCACGATCATGAACATGCAGCTTCAGCATCACTGTATTACATGGGCCGGATTCAGTAGTCACAAAAAGAAAGCAAACCGGAGGGACTAGCTTATCTTGTCCTATATGACATGTAAAATGTTTTTGTTTTTCAATGCAAAACATTTTGCTACGGTGTGCACTAATGTACACTACCCAGCTAAATATAGGAATCCATATCAGTGATGCACAGCCATGGTCCTGGATGGTCTCTTATTAGTTTTGTAAATGAATAGGCCCATGTATTCAGCATTTTGAGTAGTTCATTTTTGGAAGCCCATACACGTGTATATATTTTTAACCCACAGTGTCCAATGTCATGGGTATTATTTTTTTAACATGTCAGTTTTAAAGAGATGTGTTATATTTAAAAGTATTGTTAGAGATTCCAAATATACACTAAGTGAGCGCTACTCAGTATTAGGAGGGTGTTCTTAATGTTTGGAATACTCAGTCTATAGAGCCTGAGGCTTTGAGGACCAGAGATGGCTGAGAGAAACTGATTTAAATCCAGTACCATCACTAACTACAATCACTGTTTGCCAACTGTTTTTGCGTTTTACACAGACAAAACAGCTTCAATATACACTGTGGCCAGTTTATTAGGTACATCCATCTAGTACCGGGTCGAACCCCCTTTGCTTCCAGAACAACCTGAATTCTTTGAGGCGTGGAAACGTTGCTCAATTGCTATCAAGGGACCTAACGTGCGCCAGGAAAACTTTACCCACACCGTGACACCACCGCCACCAGCATGGATGGTGCAATGGACTCCTGCTGTTTATGCCAAATCCTGACTCTGCCATCAGTATGAATTAACAGGAACCTGGATTCGTCAGACCAGGCAATGTTTTTCCACTCCTCAGTCCAGTGTTGGAGATCACGTGTCCACTGGAAGCGCTTGTTGATAACTTATAGGGCCGGACCCCGGTGTGGTTGTCTGTTGCAATAGGCCATCCTAGACTAGGATAGATGAGTTGCGCATCTCGAAATGCCGTTCCCCCCCATTATTTGCCTGTTTGTGTCCCTCCTGTTAGCTTGCACAATTCTTGCCATTCTCCTTCGACCTCTCATTAACAAGCTGTTTTCACCCACAGGACAGCCGCTTACTGGATGTTTTTTGTTTGTCGCACCATTCTCCGTAAACCCTAGACACTGTCGTGAGTGAAAAGTCCAGGAGGCCGACCGTTTCCGAGATACTGGAACCAGCGCGCCTGTCAGCAACGATCATACCACACTCAAAGTTGCGTAGGTTACTCATTTTTCTCATTCTAACGTTCAATCGACTGGTAACTAAATGCCTTGATGCTGCTTTTTATAGCAAGCCACGGCCACGTGACTGTAGGAGCGAACCATTTTTGTGAACGGACCTAATAAACTGGCCGCTGAGTAGTTTGAGTCATTGAGAGGGGAAACACTGAGTTAACCCTAGCTCAATGCCAGTCAGTGACTGCACTTTAGAATTCAACGCATATTTATTCATTCATTCAAGCCCCTTAGCAGTGGCTGGTAAAAGGACTGGGGTGATTGACGTTTCTTGAGAATTGGTAGCTCTTCAGCCCTTGTCTGTGTTTGTGTTGTCGTTACACCAAGTTGATTTGTGCCATAACATTTTTACCTTGGCGATTATCATCACTATCACTATTGTCCTTGATATTGTGACTTTACACTGTATATTGTCTGTTATTATTGTCAATATTTTGTCTGTGTGTGTGTGAGTTTGCTCAGATCGATGCTGTGCCTGTTTTGTTTTTAAGTGAATAAAATTCCCCCCATTTTTGTACAATTCCTGGTGTTTATTTGATTCAATCTTTGCCTAGATTAACTTCAACATTGGTTCATCATGTTATCATCCTTTGTGAGTCTCTTTACCTTGAGCTGCTGTATTTTCAGGCTCAAACCTCAGTACCAGGGGTTACTACAACACTGATCAAGGAGTTAACCAGATAACTTGCCTAAATAGTCTTAAGTTTAAATTATTTATTAAAACAAGCATGAGATGGGCATGATCTAATTGATTAAACAAATGAACACACATATAAGTTTAGCTTTTATAATGAAACAGAAGATCAATAGTTATTTCTGGTTGCTTATTAAAGTTAGCTGGCTAACTCATTGATCCTAATTTGTTGTATAGCCCACTGGTCTCTCCAAAGCAACACCACATTGACATAACAGACAGTGACAGGCTACAGCTCATGTCCTCAGAACACCGGGGTCCATGTGTCCTGAGGAAGAGACAGGCACTACACTAGACAGCCCCACAGCTGACTTTCCCTGATGTGGAGAGGGGGGAAATAATCAGTGTGATCGACACATGATGATATGCACAAGGACATAGTCACTAAGACTGAGGTCAGGATAACGTATTCTTAAATGACCTCTTTAGCAAGTATTCTCTAACAGCATAGTAGGACAGATCTTCCTTGAAACACCAATCCACTGTATTTGCTCTCACACTTACCATTGACCCTGTTAAAATAACATGCATAACCATGAGAAATACATACACTCGTGAGTACTGTACCAATCCATAATGCAAACAGACTTGGCCGATATAAACAGAGTAAGGTGGTCAACCAGTGACAGAGAGGGGAACTAAAGACAGTGATGAGATATCAAACAAATGAGGAGTTCACAGAGAAGTCTGGTCTTTCAATGGATTATCGGCCATTAGATATAGATAGATATGCTCTTGTATGACTCATTGCTTCCTACATTTACACTTATCCAGAGTGACTGGTAGTTAGTGCATTCATCTTAAGATAGCTAGGTGGGACAACCACATATCACAGGCAGAGTAAGTATACTTTTTCTTGAGGTGAGGAAGGGGATTATTTTATATTCTTTGAAAGGGTAGGGTTTCAGGTGTTTTTGGAAGATGGGCAGGGACTCAGCTGTCCTAGCTTCAGGGGGAAGCTGGTTCCATCATTAGGGTGCCAGGACAGAGAAGAGCTTGGACTGGGCTGAGCGGGAGCTGCCCTCCTATAAGGGTGGGAGGGCCAAGAGACCAGAGGTGGCAGAACGGAGTACTCGGATTGGGATGTAGGGTTTGAGCATATCCTGAATGTAGGGAGGGGCAGTTTCTCTTGATGCTCCGTAGGCAAGCACCATGGTCTTGCTCCGCCGCAAAATCCACTGGCTTCCAGTCGAAGCTGGCATCCACTGGAAGCCAGTGGATTTTGCGGCGGAGTGGGAGAACTTGGGAAGGTTGAAAACCAGGCGGGCTGCAGTGTTCCTCTTCTCTCTCCTGACTATGTATTTCATCCCAGACAGGAACTGGCTGTATCTAATCACTTTCTTATGATGTGGCCTGAATTGATTTAATTTCAAAGCAGTGGATTTTATATTCCCTTTGAACAGTACCGAATTAGATAATGTTTCAATTGAAATGGCATCAAAATATTCAAAGATATAAGTACCTCAAAATGGCAACCTATAATTTTACTGACATAAACAGACTATAAAGCTGTTCAATCAATCATTACTATATGGGGTGAAGGCATGATCTCTTGGCAATAACTTTACTGTATTTAATTATACATTTAACAGAATTTGAAGTAACAACTGCTTCCATCACAATTTATGCCCGTTCTCATAGCACTTTAGTCTCAAATGATTTGACTACCATCTATCGACCTTTTTATGGATTGGTTCTACTACAATCATGGAGACGGAAATGGAAGATGATTGGTGGAATTTACAGTATATATTTACGTCACTTCCGTTTCTCTTTCTCTTTTACGGTGAGGTACAGAACTCCATACGGCGTTGTCTCGTGGTGAGATAACAATTTTCTATTTTCTTGATGTAAAAGTTGCGGAGACCAATATTAAATCCTTGTTACGAACAACTATGAAATTGTGTCTAAATGTTTCCCATATCCGTATAAATCCAATAGCTGTAAATAGCGAATTACATGTTAGACAGCTAGGCCAGAAGCCATGTAGCTACTACTAACCTTAGCACTAGTAGCTAGTTAGCCATGCGTGCTCGTGAAATCTATTGAAGATGCTGGATACTAATAACTGAGGTAGCCAACATCCATAAATTCAATTAGACTAGTTTCACGCATGTAATGCTCTTTTGCAACATTGTATTTATTGATATGAATTGGTCAGCAATATTGCATTGAATTGGGGTTAGTGGACTAAACTTGCTGCTTACAACAACACTTTTTTTATTTAACCATTATTTAACTAGGCAAGCCCGTGAAGAAGAAATTCTTATTTACAATGACGGCCTATCAGGGAACAGTGGGTTAACTGCCTTGTTCAGGTGCTGAACAACAGATTTGTACCTTGTTGGCTCAGGGATGAGATCCAGCAACCTTTCTGTTACTGACCCAACCCTCTTAACCACTGTTACCTGCCGCCCCTCTTCCCCACATGCTCATGTCGATCATCACTCAAGAGATCAAATGTCATTCATAAGGAACTGCAACAATATTTTTTATTTAATAATTGTAAATTCTGTGTTTAGAAACAGATGCTGTTGCAAGTGCCTGTATAAGTACACTAAATAATTATAAGCATTGCAGCATTGACAGTTGTTCAGCACACAATTAAAGCCTGACTCGGTCTGATGTCTGTGTTCAGGTGTCGGAAGTGTGCCAGAATGATCCGGCCGGGTTTTCGCTAACATCAGTAGGGCTACTGCCCCATGACTGGAGTTTGATAGTGACCTGAGCCACAATGACCCCTCAGTTCCAACTGCAACCATTCTCTGCTTCCCTACCTTTTATGTAACATCTCAACTGTCTCTTTTTTTTCTGCAGCTTTTCCATATAACTCGTAACTTAGGAAAAGTGGTCACGATGTCCGGAGGTCTGGATGTGCTGCAGATGAAGGAGGAGGATGTGCTCAAGTTCCTGGCAGCCGGGACCCACCTGGGAGGTACCAACATGGACTTCCAGATGGAGCACTACACGTACAAGAGAAAGAGTGATGGTGAGTGGAGAAATACGAGATCCCTGGTTATTTGTCACTTTCTGATCTGAAGACTTCCTGAACTCGCACATATTTTGACTGGAGGATGTGAATGCTTTTCTTCCAGCCCTGCATTATCATATGTAATTCAACTATTTGTGGTCTTGACGTGATACACTGAATCAGGTGCTGGGCTGGAACAATAGTCTGCACACAATTTTATAGGATCAGAGTTGTTGATACCTCTGAAATACACATTCCCCTTCTAAAAGCACTTGCGTTGTCCGGTCAGTGACTGGGTGAGTTGTCGTTGGAAGGGAATAGTAAAACCATCACTGTGGGTGAGATGGCAGTCTGAAACCGTAACTGACCCATCTCAATCAGTGATGGAACATCTCTTCCTAATATTGAATGTTTTTCTCTAGCTCAGACATTTATCCAGTAGATAATGAGCTTAATGTGGGTCTTTTTCTTCGTGGATTGTCCTGAGAAAGGCTAGCATGTGTATAGACATTATGGCTGTATGCGTGTCGGGTTTCAACGTGTAAATAATGTAACTGGTTGTCCCCTCAGGTGTGTACATCATCAACCTGAAGAAGACATGGGAGAAGCTGCTGCTGGCTGCCCGTGCCATCGTGGCCATTGAGAACCCAGCTGATGTCTGCGTCATCTCCTCCAGGAACACTGGACAGGTGAGACCCCCACTGCTAGCTCACCTGACATATTCGAGGGCCCAGAGTTTCTCCTGGGTTATGTTCAGGGGGTGCAAAATGGAAGTGAACGGTCTAAAGAAGAGAGGTACTGTCTAAACTTGTCCAATAAGAAACTTGTTTTTATTTCCTGGTGTGCCCTAATGAACATTACTTTGGTCAGCTCAGTTGGCCTGATGTAATTGTGGGTGACTAGCTAAACGGCACACAATTAAAGCCTGGCACTGTGATGTCTGTGTTCAGGTGTCGGAAGTGTGCCAGAGTGATCCGGCCGGGTTTTCGCTAACATCAGTAGGGCTGCTGCCCAATGACTGGAGTTTGATAGTGACCTGAGCCACAACCAAAACATACTAAATAACTGCTCAGTTATATTCTTGACTGGGTCACCTGCTTGTTAGCCAATCCACTAATTCCACTCTCCGTTCTCCTCCAACCAGAGGGCTGTGCTGAAGTTTGCATCCGCCACCGGCGCCACCACCTTCCACGGTCGTTTTACCCCCGGAACCTTCACCAATCAGATCCAGGCTGCTTTCCGTGAGCCCCGCCTCCTGATCGTGACAGACCCCCGTGCCGACCACCAGCCCCTGACTGAGGCCTCCTACGTCAACATCCCCACTATCGCCATGTGCAACACTGACTCTCCCCTCAGATACGTGGACATCGCCATCCCCTGCAACAACAAGGTACAGGCAGGCCATAGACTACAGATGTATGTTCTAGTGGTTTCACATTTATATATATATATATATGACTTTAACAGCCTATCATATCAGTTTTGTCCCCAATGGTGTTTCCTCAAAGTGAAAGCATAGATGGGGACTTCCGCAGCACACAATTAAAGCCTGACACGGTCGCATGTCTGTGTTCAGGTGTCGGAAGTGTGCCAGAGTGATCTGGCCGGGTTTTCGCTAACATCAGTAGGGCTGCTGCCCCATGACTGGAGTTTGATAGTGACCTGAGCCACAACCATGAACCCTACTCGGTCTCTTCCTACCTGGGGAGTTTCCTTTGTACTTCCTCGTCAGTAGTTGAAGATGCCCTCCCATGTAGTCATGTTTTTACTTGGTATCAGTTAATCCACTAACCAATTCTACTAGTTTAGACAGATCAATTCTGTTGATGGCCTTCGTGTCTCTGTATGACTGACTGTTGCCAGTGCATATAATCGTCATTGACTTACTATACAACCCTATGTCTAACTGACTGTTGTCTGATGTGTTCCAGGGCCACCACTCCGTTGGTCTGATGTGGTGGATGCTGTCCAGGGAGGTGCTGCGGATGAGGGGCACCATCTCCAGGGAACACCCCTGGGAGGTCATGCCTGATCTCTACTTCTACAGAGATCCAGAGGAGGTAACTGATATACTGGGACACTATGGTTCACACACTGTTTATACCAGGGGTTTTCAAATCTGATTGTGGAGAGCTGTGTGTTTGGGTTGTTTGTTCTAGCCCTGCACTACTTGTTTGATACAACTTAACTAATCATGGGCCTCTGTCTGGACCACGATTAATTGCATCAGATGTGTTGGTGCTGGACTGGAACAAAAGCCTGCTCACCATGTAGCTATTCAGGAATGGAGTTTGGAGACCTCGAATGCACATTCTCCTTCTAAAAGCACTTGCTTTGTCCGGTCAGTGACTGGGTGAGTTGTCGTTGGAAGGGAATAGTAAAACCATCACTGTGGGTGAGATGGCAGTCTGAAACAGTAACTGACCTATCTCAATCAGCGATGGAACAACTTGAAGCAAAATATGCTTCTGCTGTGGTGTTGGAGTGTTGTATGCTTGCGCTAAGAATCTATATACCTGTGGTGCCTGCTTACCTGAGCGCTCACGCAAATTGTGACTGTCACATCCCAAACTTCTAACCTCTTCGTCCCGATCCAGATTGAGAAGGAGGAGCAGGCCGCGGCCGAAAAGGCTGTTGGCAAGGAGGAGTTCCAGGGTGAGTGGACCGCCCCCACGGCAGACTTTGCCCAGCCCGAGGTGGCCGACTGGTCCGAGGGAGTGGCAGTGCCCTCTGTGCCCATCCAGCAGTTCCCTGCTGGCATTGAGGGTAAGAGCTTCACCGAGGGTAAGCAATGAATACACCGGAGTGGAGGCCACAAATGCAAAGGTGGATGGAGTAGCACATTTTGACAATCACAAAACAAAGTGTCTACCGGAATACATTTGACTCTAACTTTGTTTAATTCTCCTTTTCAGCTGCTGCACCTTCCAAGGCCCCAGCTGCAGCTGAAGGCTTTGCTGGTAAGATCTACTGAAAGTAAATTAGTATTGCCCCTTTTTTTGCCCATCTAGGACCTAAAATGTCCTATATGATTAACACAGGGGGGTAGAGTAGTTCTCTCATAAACCTGTAGTGAAGCCTCAAATCCTCACTGTGGATCCTGTCGGGAGAAACACAATTTCTCTTTCTCTTGACTGTGGCAATGTCTGTACAATAAATGGTTTGATTTGGATTTTCTCACACACATGATTGTATTCCTACAGAGGATTGGAGTGCCCAGCCCGCCACAGAGGATTGGTCCGCTGCCCCCACCGCCCAGGCTACCGAGTGGGGTGGTGCCTCCGCTGATTGGTCCTAAGTGGTGTCAATCAAGAGTCAAAAGCTGTGCTTTAAACAGTGACTGTCAATAAACTTGGCTTATTGTTTTTAAACTTGTCTATTTTCTTGGGATGAGGGCGATTACAAATACATGGGTTTATTATATTGTGTTTTTCACATTGACATAGAATTTAATCTGTCATCTACTCTTGTTGTGTCTTCAGTTTGGCCTTCAACACTCAACCACAGAGTCACAATGGATACACAGAAATCCATACAAATATTATAGTGACTGTTCAGTTTACAATTGATATTTAAAGATGTAATCCTTAGTTGCTGCATCCATTTTTGGACTTGAATAGAAAAGACACATTTTGTTTCCTGAAGAATATAATTTATAAATGCCTAATGAGCCTAGTTCAACTATCACAAAACTTGTTTCAATTAAGGATTCTAGCTTTAAAGGGGAATAACAGACGGTTGACTCCTGTGATGTGAATTGGTGCATAACAGGTTGATTGTAGAAAGTTCTTGACAAATTTTACCTATTTGGCATCGTGTCCATTAAACAAAAGCTACGGGTGGGGGGGAAGTGTAACACCAATCAGACCCAGAGGACTAGAGTTGCACAGACCAGTTATATAAGTTACATTTAAATGACATGAACAGCATCTGTGTCCACTTTGCAGGCAAGAGCGCCTTTATCAAGATTGATTTGACGTTATTATGCCTACCCAATGAAAGTTTCAGTTTCTGGGTGAAAATAGTATCACCCCAGATGGGACTCGAACCCACAATCCCTGGCTTAGGAGGCCAGTGCCTTATCCATTAGGCCACTGGGGCTGTTCCGAATACACTGTTTCAATGCCATGTGGTTGGCATTTTTTATTTGACGAATATGCACGTGAATGGCGCTAAATCCAGAGTTAAATTTGCATTTCGACAAGGTGAAAAGGACGAACAACGTTGCCAGGCAACACAAGCGTAATCCCCACACGGCAAGGAAATCACAGTCAGATGTTTCATTAGCTAGTGGCTAACGTTAGCTAGCTTGGTGCTCTTCGTTCACCTTACTTATTCATGCTATTCTTTGATAACAATTTTAGACAGCGAAAAGAAAAGGTGTCTTTTCTTTTCGTATCTGTTGGTTCACTGTTAGCTAGCCAGCCAGCTATGCTAATTCTAGCTAGAAAAAAATCTAATAGTGCTAACGTGTAGCTAATTTAACACTAACGTTACCAAGTGTTGTTATCTAGCTATAATCAATTTCTCCAAACTGAACAGTGACATTATGCAAGGGTAACTGCTGTGCCGTCATGGTAAGTCTTACAAGTTAGCCTACTAGTTGAGTAACATACTAGTTTGTTAGCTAAAAGTCTTGCTGTGTAGTTAACGTTAGCTAGTTAGCTTTTTAGATTAATCATTGTCGCTTGCCAGCTACCAGTCTATTTCACCTATCTGTGATATGTGACGAGGTTAATTTGAAAGTAATGGCAGGTAGCTAGTTTGACAGGATAAGTGCTACACTACATCTATTAAAACATGACCGTCTATCTTACCAAATGTGCAAATAGTGTTTGATTCCCGCTTTAGTAAACAAATTGCCAGCTGTCATGTCCACAATAAGGATTCTCTTCCTTGTCACATCCATCCAGATTCTGTCTCGGGTGAAGCCAGCAGTAGGTGGAGATTCTGCAGCTAGCGTCAGTGAGAAGAAGAAGAAAAACAAAGCCAAGAAGAGCCCTTGCCTGGAGGAATACCTCAACCAGAGAGACTACCTTGGGGCACAAACTCTGTTAGAGGTAGCCAGATCGGAACTCATGTAGCTAGCTGTCATGTGCAATCAGCAAATGACTGATGAGCAACTCTGTAATAAATGTGACAAGATATCATGTGAACTGTGAAAGTCCTGTGTCCTCTTAAGGTCTTTCTGTTTCCTTATTACAGTTGCATAGGTGTGTGTGTGAGCGGTGAGAACGAGCGAGCGAAAGCACTGTGTCCTACTGTTGATGTGTTGCTTTGTCTTCCAGTTTCAGCGAGATGTTGGAGAAAAAGAGGAGCATGCAGACCTTTGGATTGGCTACTGTGCCTTTCACTTGGGTGATTACAAGAGAGCAATGGAGGTGTGTGTGCGTGCATGCGTGTTTGTTCAGTCAAATTAATTATTGTCTGGAAAAAAAGCAATTTTTACAATACTATATTTGACACATATGTCTATTTATGTCCATGAAAGGAGTACAGGGCCTTGACACTCCGGTTAGAAGAACCAGGGGAGGTGTGGGTGTATCTGGCCTGCACTCAGTTTTTCCTGGGACTCTACAGAGAGGCAGAGGAGGCTGCAAACAAGGGTGAGTATTTAGCTAACATGTTTTGTAAATGTTCTGTTTTTCATCCTCCTGTTTCTATTTCTTGCCCTAGTCGATAAGATGTTCCTCCTTTTTTCCTGTAGCTCCAAAGTGTGCACTTCAGAATCGCCTGCTCTTCCACCTGGCTCATAAGGTCAGAACTGTTACATTTCTGAATTCTTTAATATGTTAACCATAATTGATTCGCATTACTTTAATAAAATATTTCAGTTGTTGTGTATATTACGTTTGTTTTAGACCTATTTGATGACTGTATTATTTCATTCCAAGTCATCGTCTCATCACCATAGAGCTGATACCTATGCTGTCTGACAAAAACTATTTTACTAGTTCTTCAAAGTAATTAAGGCATACTTTTATGACTGCTGAATACCAATTATCAATCATAGATCATGTATTTTCAGGTAGAGATACGTCACGAAGCAACTGCTCTCTATACCTCTCGATCACACGTTCTTCTCTCTCTTCTCTCCTTCTCAGACCAGACAAGTAGGCACGCAATGGATTATGGTCATTGTAGTTAATTACCACGTTTTCTTTGCCTAACTATGTTGAATATTGGCCTTTTGGAAACTACAATCCCTTACTACATCGTACAGTTTGTGCTTGATTTGATTTATCTGTAGAGAAACTGTGCACTGAGCACAAAATGTAATTCAAATCATTCGGTCAGTTAGTTGTTTAAAGACGGAAAAATAACCAACATTTCAGTTAATCGCTCAGCTCTCAATACTTATACTGAACAAAAATATAAACGCAACATGATAGGGGCGTGGATCCGAAAACCAGTCAGTATCTGGTGTGACCGCCATTTGCCTCGTGCTGCGTGACACATCTCCTTCGCATAGAGTTGATCAGGCTGTTGATTGTCCTGTGGAATGTTGTCTCACTCCTCATCAATGGCTGTGCGAAGTTGCGGGATATGGGCGAGAACTGGAACACGCTGTCGTACATGTCGATCCAGAGCATCACAGACATGCTCATTGGGTGACATATCTGGTGAGTATGCGGGCCATGGAAGAACTGGGACATTTTCAGCTTCCAGAAATTGTGTACAGATCCTTGCGACATGGGTCAATGCATTATCATGATGAAACATGAGGTGATGGCGGCGGATGAATAGCACAACAATGGGCCTCGGGATCTCGTCACGTCATCTCTGTGCATTAAAATTGCCATCGATAAAATGCAGTTGTGTTCGTTGTCCGTAGCTTATGCCTGCCCATGCCATAACCCCACCGCCACCATGGGGCACTCTGTGCAACATTGACATCAGCAAACCCCTCGCCCACACAACGGTTGTGAGGCCATTTGGACATACGGTCAAATTCTCTAAAATTATGTTGGAGGCGGCTTATGGTAGAGAAATTAACATTACATTTTCTGGCAACAGCTTGCCAATTACACGCTCCCTCAAACATTTTAGACATCTGTGGCATTGTGTTTTGTGACAAAACTGCACATTTCAGAGTGGACTTTTATTGTCCCCAGCACAAGGTGTACCTGTGTAATGATCATGCTGTTTAATCAGCTTCCTGATATGCCACACCTGTCAGGTGGGTGGATTGTGTTGGCAAAGGAGAAATGCTCACTAACCGGGATGTAAACAAATTTGCACAAAATTTTAGCAAAATAAGCTATTTGTGTGTATAGAAAATTTGGGGGATCTTTTATTTCAGCTCATGAAACATGTTTATATTTTTGTTCAGTGTACTTTTCTCTTTCTTTGTAATGCAACTGTATGCTACTGTAGGTGCACACCTACTTGTGTAATAACAAAGCAATAGACAAACCAACCATCCCTTTCCTTTCTGTTCCCAGTTCAACGATGAGAAGAAGCTGATGGGTTTCCACCAGAACCTGGAGGATGTGACTGAGGACCAGCTGAGCCTGGCCTCCATCCACTACATGAGATCACACTACCAGGAGGCCATCGACATCTACAAACGCATCCTGCTACAGAATAGGTACTTATACTGGGCCATTCTCCCATGTCCCTTCATCAAAATAACTGATAGACAAGAGCATAGTCCCTCATATGCCAGATTACAGTGGTCCCACTAGTACCAATAGGTATTGTGGATTGTCTGAATGAGTCGGTGTCAATTTTACTGTAAATTATTATATCTATATACAGTAAACATACCATAAGCCATACATTTAGGATGAAGTATTAGAAAATAGGAAGGACACATTTCCTTGTGTTGAGAACGAGACAAGAAGATGGAGGGAGGCTATAGTTATTTTGCAGTGGAGGAAGATGCATTGGAGAAAAGTGCATTATATTGGACGGTGCAGTCAAAAAGCAAGAGAGAAAGATGCACAAGGACTTCTATTCAAGAACGCAGTGTGAGCTATAGGACTAGCTATTGCGGTGTTTACCATATTTACATATTTATTTTAACCAGAGATTTCCTGGCTCTTAACGTGTACGTAGCGCTGTGCTACTACAAGTTGGACTACTATGATGTTTCCCAAGAGGTGTTGGCTGTGTATCTGCAGAGTATTCCTGAATCCACCATCGCTCTCAACCTCAAGGCCTGCAACCACTTCAGGCTGTACAATGGCAAGGCAGCTGAGGTAAAGCAACTCTGTATGCGTCTACGGTCAAAACAGACCACCGTGCATCTACATGCGTAACAACCACAGTCGATGTTTATGCCTACACTTGTCATTGTACAGCAATAAATAATGTGGTTCAATTGGTTCTTTTCTCTCTCAGGCCGAGTTAAAGAACCTCATAGACATCTCCTCCTGCTCCTTTGAGTTTGCTAAGGAGCTTATCCGGCATAACCTGGTAACCCATTCCACCACCTCTGTTGTGTGACTGTGTTTGCAAGACAGTGACCCCATGCTCTATAACCCTTTGACCTCTATCACCCCAGGTGGTGTTTCGTGGTGGGGAGGGGGCGTTGCAGGTTCTGCCCCCGTTGATTGATGTCATCTCTGAGGCTCGGTTGAACCTGGTCATCTACTACCTCAGACAAGGTGGGCCTTAGCCACTGGTGGTTGTCTTTGAATCCTAATCCTAACATTGAAACGTTGAATGGCTCTTTTATCATCAATAATGTGCATCTTTATGTTTCAGATGATGTTCAAGAGGCTTACACCCTCATAAAAGACTTGGAGCCAACCACGCCACAGGTAGTAATAGTTTCACATTATCAGGTGTCATAAGCAGAGGAAGTCTCGTTGTTTAAAGACTAAAGCATTAATAGCGTACATGCAGTGTCTTAACAAAATCTATTTCTTTAAGGAGTACATTTTGAAAGGAGTGGTGAATGCCGCTTTGGGTCAAGAAATTGGATCGGTGAGTAAGTGTTTGACAAACTACCCGAAAAACTCCTAGGACCACACAGTAGAAATGTCTGAGTAGATTAGGAATGTCTTATAAACCTGGTTAAGTAGATCGTCACTGAAATCTGACTGACTGACTGTCTCTATTGCCTCCTCCTCGTCCCTGCCTGTATCTCTGCTGCAGAGGGATCACCTGAAGATTGCTCAACAGTTCTTCCAGCTGGTCGGAGGCTCAGCCAGCGAATGCGGTAATGTGAATGAATGAATCTAAAGCGATTCAACCAAGAAGCTAGGAGTTAGCTTGTGTGTGTGTGTGTGTGTGTGTGTGTGTGTGTGTGTATATCTGCGTTGGAGTGAGCATGTGCGTCTTTGTCTCACTGTCTGTATCTCGCTCTCCTCAGACACGATACCTGGAAGACAGTGTATGGCTTCCTGTTTCTTCCTTCTGAGGCAGTTTGAAGACGTTCTCATCTACCTCAACTCAGTCAAGGTTTGCAAGGCCCAAAACATGCAGCATACAGACCAATAGGACAGTACACCACATAGGCATGTTTGCACACACATAATCACTTTCTTATTCTTTTTGCATTTGAGTGCTTGACATATTTATGGATTGGTGTGGAATTAATATGTATACTTGGGGAAAGGAGGCAAGCATTATTTCTGTTTGTTTATTTTTGGTTTGTCATTAACAGAGTTACTTCTATACCGAGGATACGTTCAATTTCAACTACGCCCAGGCCAAAGCTGCCTTGGGCAACTACAAAGAAGCAGAGGAGGTACATACTGTCAACATAGAAAAATGCATTACTGCTTGCATGAGTAGTGTGAGTATTGAATCAGTTCAAAGTTCATGTTGTAACATTCTTTTATATTGGACTCAGATATTTCTGCTGATCCAGGGTGAGAAGATGAAGACTGACTATGTATACCTGAGCTGGCTGACTCGCTGCTGTATGTATCCAGTCTGAAATACATTATCCATTTGTTGTCAATACATTTTCAATACCTATACCTATACCTTTACATCAATGCGATATCTACATACATGATCTAAGAAAACGAAATATATTACTAACTTATTTAAATACATATATTATCTAAATAGTGTTGTCTCTCCTCTCGCTCAGACATCATGAACCAGAAAGGCCGACTAGCCTGGGAGCTGTATCTGAAGATGGGGGCTTCGCCAGACTCCTTCAGCCTCCTACAACTCATTGCCAATGACTGCTATCAGGTGAGGCTCACTACTATTCTCTCTACTAACTTAGTTTCCAGGCTAACCACAAGTCAGCAATGGCTTAATCTCCCACACCAGACTTCCTCCACAATAGACGTGGGACGAGATTAGCAAAGGCCAAGCTTTCTCAATATTCAATGCAATTAAATGTTGCTCTGTCTGTCTGCTTTCAGATGGGTCAGTTCTACTGGGCAGCCAAAGCATTCGATACTCTGGAGAAACTGGATCCCGACTCCAACTACTGGGAGGGCAAGAGAGGGGCCTGTGTCGGAATCTTCCAGCTCATACTGGCAGGCAGAGAGTCGAAGTAAGTATTGGCTAAGTTTCTTAGTCTTTAGTCCAATTTTGATACCAACACTTGTCTGTGTTAAAGATTTGTCCCCTATACAGTCACCAACACATCAAATATGAAAATCTTGTCCTCCACAGAGATGTTTTGGCACATCATTTTTGTGCCTTGTGTAATTTTACATTGCACGGTAAAGTGTGACTTTTGTGATTCAAGCTCTTTCTTTTTAACTTTATTGACAACCGTTATGGTAATGTTATGAAAAAATTGCCATTACAATATGACCTGTTCCTAACTTCCCATCACTAATAACCATTGTCTGTGGTTCCACAGGGAAACCTTGAAGGAGGTGCTGCCCCTGTTGAGGAGCACACAGAACCCCCAGGTGGAGTACATTGTCAGAGCTCTGAGGAAATGGGCCAAAGACAACCGGGTTCCTCTGACATAGCAATGTCATATAACGTGCTTAACTCACATAATACACTTACTACATGTTGTTATTACATTATATATGTGGTTTACATGTGCATTTTTTATCAGACTATTTTACTAGTGAAAAATCTACAAAATAACCTGTTCTCATGAGTCATGCACAATGTGTATTGATGTGCTTTATTGTATGAGTCACAGTATTTATATCATGAAATACATGTTTTATTTGCAATGTATATAATTCTGTACAATCTTGCCAATCAATTGTATTGAAATGTGTATTTTGTATTACTCAAATGATGCTGATACAAGTATTAAACAGTGTTCTCTTTATAAAGGGTTGTTGACCTTTTTCTCTATTGTTTGTTCTCTCTGCATTCACTAGTTCTGTCATGATGTCGTTTTTTTGTGGCCATACTGACACAAATACTGTAGGCATACATTTGAATGAAATGGTACATGTACTGTCTTTTGAAGTCCAAAATGCCCTATTGCTAATCAGCTTCTTCCTCATCTAAATTAAAGGAAGCAGTGTCTCTACAAAATAACTGAACACAAAACCCATCAATTTCAACAGGTGTCCACCAATGTTTGCTTGTGTTGCGTCATAGGTAACTCACAGAGCCACCCAACTGGCTTGTTTGGTTCCTTTTGGGATTTACTGTGAGTGTAGCTAGGTCATTGTGGAAAAACGCACAATTCAGCATTTCAGGACTGAATGGATGACATAAGAATGGCATCAAAACAGATGCCATCCATTTTCTATATTAGTGAGCAAAATGCCTAAATTATTCTGGAGACATGATCTGATAAAATGTCCTTTCACAAAAGATCTCCGTTAAGGTCATAATACTAGTGCCATCTTCAGATGTTCTTATTATCGCCTGTTGTGATAGGGGTGGGATTAAAATGGGGGCGAATGCGGTGATTGGCCATGATAACCGCCCTCGCTCACGCTCCTTCCGTTTTGTCTGTGCGCGCAGGCCCAGTGACCTCTCTGATATTTTATTTACTCCTGAAATCCAAGATGGCCACCTTGAATATCTCGATCCCATAGCAATTGAGGATGCAAGTAGCTACCGAAAAAACAACTTTTCCCCGACCATCTCATCCCCTGAAATTCAATTCGAATTGTGCGGATGACCCCCTTACATCTTATTAGCCACTAAATAGCCATTGCATTTTCGCGCAAACCCCTTCAATTTGCCAATTTGAAGTAGTTTCGCGAAGTAGCTCGCGCTGTCGCTGTCTGTCCGAAGCGAGGTTCAGACAGGCAGCACATCCAAATGGCCGAACCGAGAAAAGTACAATTTGTCACCCTCTCGGCCTTCGCTGCTGGATCAGCCACGGAGACTAGGAAACGTCGGTTGGAGGATGACGAGGCCGACATCGACTTGGATGCGGAATGTGAGGGCGACACGAAAGCGTCCGGGGCAGATGGTAGCGGTGGGCTTTTCGGCAAAACTACTAGTGACAAGGACAACGCTGAAGGAAAACGGATTACCGTACGATTGAATCTATCTCTGTCCGAGCCCAGCGATCAATCCTCGGCCGAGTTTAACTACAGCGAACTCATCCAAAACATCCAGGTATGACTCCTGTTTGGCCAAGAAAGACATGGATCAACACCAGTTGATTTTATTAACTTGGTTAGTGGAGACTTGTTATAAGATAGGATATGAAAGTGGGTGTATCTTGTCTTTCCACGGAATAGCGTGGTCGGTGGGAGGAAATTACTAGTCACGGACTTCACACAAAAGACCCTAACTCAGCCATTCATGAAGCCATTCACTCAAATCACTTGGTACTCAACTCGAACGGCACGTCAAGATTACAGTTGTAGGCACGCCTAATGCACATGCAGTGATAAAGGTTGTCTGGCGTTACCTGTTTCCTGTTCTTGTTAACTTGCCAACTCTCTTGTTAGTTTACACCAGTCATACAGCCATTAATATGGCACGTAGAATAAGTGCCCCAGTACAGTTGAGTTTAGCCTCCTATGGGTGACATATTGAAGATCAGTCAGTGCTGAATATATGGAGTAGGTTTGAAAGTACAAGGATGTAGCCTAAATAAAGGGAGTTGTGCAAATATCTGTACTATGTTACCAAGACACTCGGTGGTGTGTACAGACATCTTTGCATGGTACAGTAGTTTACGCTTTTTTTGTTACATATTTGCATAGCGATTAGGCTGAATATATAATACATTGTTCTCAAACTTGTACAAGTGATACTACATTATAAACTATCTGTAAATATAAATGCTTCCTCACCAATGCTATTTGGGCAATATGATTGCATGACAATATGCTTTACATTCGGTACAATAACAACACAATATTATTTGTGACTTTGTTCGTTGTTTGTTTATTGTGGGTAAGTCCATTTCTTTTACAGTACACTTTTCTTCACCCATTCCCCCCCTTTCTAGGCAAAAAAGATCACTCCTTCTCCAGCCCCGACTCAGACTCCAACACCTTTTATCCTGCCTCCTGCCCTTGACCCTAGTGACCCTTTCAACGATGACGAGAAAGACCGACTGCAGGTGGAGGCCCTGGCCAAGAAGTTTGAGAACAAATATGTATGTTATTTTTTGGAGCCGTGGTAAAACCTTGTGCTCTAATAACTCCACTTATAAGATACTAGTTTTAAGATTAGTTTGACTTGTTTTTATCTGGTTAATAGTTAGTTGTACCAAGTTTTAAGCCTGTTATATCTGGTTATAAGCCATGTTTTTCTCGTTTATGACTACTTGTTATACAGTATGTAGATGTGAAAGTATGTATCGCCTGTGACACAGGGCAATGCAAATGCAGCAGGAAAGAGGAAGAGGAAGGATAGGATGCAGGATCTGATTGACATCGGCTTCGGCTACGACGAGACCGACCCTTTCATTGACAACTCAGAGGCTGTAAGTATCCCTTTATTTTGGCCCCTTCATGTGGAGAAGGCATGTTAGGCTGTATTATAGGTGGAGAAAACAGGAATCTGCTCGATTCTGGCAAACTCCTCTCTGGCGTTTCGCTTCCTGTTTGGAGTGTGCTTAAGACTGTCAATCAACCACAGCACCAATTTGCACAAGCATTCAACCTCACCCCATAAATACTAACCTACATCCACCACAGTGACATGTTTTTTTTTGTTTTTTTTTGTCAGAGACTCATTGAAGTTACTCTGTGTTCTGCGTCTATGCTCTCTCCTGTGTGCTATGAATGTAACGGCTGCCATTTTGTTTTCTGTGACAGTATGACGAGCTGGTCCCGGCCTCCCTGACTACCAAGCTGGGAGGGTTCTACATCAACACGGGCACGTTGCAGTTCAGAGCTGCTTCCGAGTCCGAGGGAGAGGATGGGGGCAAGGATGTCAAACCCAGAGTACGGGTGGGATACTGGCATGACGTATTGTATACAGTGAAATTACACTATATATTAGTCAGCTGGGTCAATTCCATTTCAGTGATATCAATTCAGGAAGTAAACAGAAATTCTAATTCATTCAAAATCATTGAGAAAATCCATGAATCTTTGTTTACTTACTGAACTGATGAGAATAATTGACCCCATCCCTGATAGGAGTATGACAAACACGCTTTATTTGTGTTTATCCAACTGGCTTTGGTTTTTCTGAGTTGTGTCTGTGCCTTCCGGTGGTAGCAGGAGCTGAAGGATGGCGAGGAGCAAGTGATCAAGAGACGAAGGAGGAAAGAAGGAAACAATTTGGAGGAGAAGAAACCCCGGAAGAACAGAGTGCCCAAACCAGGGTGAGATGATAGGATAATGGGATGGATAAATCGCTGCTTCTTGTGCCTGTCAGGCATGTCTGCACCTTCACAGATTACAATTTCAGATAGAA
This sequence comes from Oncorhynchus kisutch, assembly GCF_002021735.2. NCBI lineage: Eukaryota > Metazoa > Chordata > Actinopteri > Salmoniformes > Salmonidae > Oncorhynchus > Oncorhynchus kisutch. The sequence continues at coordinate 68,179,162 of NC_034174.2, read as the reverse complement.
TGGTTGCTGAATAATTCGGATGATTTTGTTCTTGCTGTAAGAGCAAATCATCTAAGGGGACATTGTGGTTCTATGCATATTTCTCAAATAGAACTGAGCACATTGCAAGAACCATTCCTCAAAATGTCTTGTAATGGTTTTTGATTCAGTTTTTATACCTCCCCGCATTAAACCCTATCAAATGTGTACTGAAATTGAAATGTGTGCACTTCAGCATAGAATACAATAGACAAATTCATCATATAGATATATTTTTGTTCATTCCTACCCATGTACAGATATGTCTGGCTATGACATGATACAATGTGATGCTCTCTCTGAATGGCTCGTGGGCTTGTGTGACAGGACAAGTGTCCTTAACAAAGGCTCCATTAGCTACGCTCTGATAGGTTGATCACTCCGCTGCCATAAATACTCCTATTCCCAGAAATAGACCAGAATATATTACGAGACTGTTTTTTTCCTTGTATCATATTGAAAATACATTGCCTTGCTTATAGGTTTCTTGTCTTTGAGATTACATATCAGAATGTCCCTCAATATTTTCTCTCTCCTTTCTCTTTCTTCCTTTTCTCTTCGCACTCTTTCCCCTCTTCACCCCTCTCTCTTGTCTTTCTGACCCAGAGTGTCGTCTCTGATGAACATCCACCGGCCAGAGAAGAAGAAGAGGAAGAAGCTGATGAAGGACTCCTTGTGCTTGGCAGCCATGTTGCGCCGCTTCACCCGGGAGAAGCAGGAGATGAGGAAGATGAACCCCACCGCGCCGCACCCCGGCATGGGTAGCTCCGTGGCCAACGCCCCGCGGGCCAACCACCTGCTGGCTAACTCCCACCTGCACGCTAACGCGGCTAACAACGACGTCTCATTGGCCGAGCTCACCGCGGACCCCGCCATGATGTCACTCCTGGGCTCGGCAAATGAGAAGGAGCTTCAGGATCTTCTGGGTGACCTGGACTTCAGCCTTCTGGACAGCTCGGCTAATCCGCACGTGGCCACGCCCGGGAGAGAGAATGGCCTGATGGGAATTGGAGTTTCAGGGCCGAAGCCGAGTGGGGGCGGGTTAGGGAGGGGGCTGGGGGTTTCAGGGGGTCTCCTACACCCACCTCCGCTCCCTGACGGCCTGCCTGCTCCCCTCATCAAGCGCATCGAGGACCTACGGGCGGTAGGTCTCACTGATGAGGCTTTTCCAGTTTATCATAGGTTTATTTATTTGGTTAGTAAATGTTTATGTGATCATCCCTTGATTTAATTGTTGAGTAACTTCCTGGAATTTTGTACAGTTGAAATGTGTGGCAGCCATTTTCTTAAACCATGACGATATCACTTAAAATAGTGTTTCAGTTCTTGGACGATTGGTAATGCATTTCTTGACAGGCTGATAAAAATGCAAAGAGAGGTTAGAGAGGAGCAGAGCAGGAAGGAAGAGCGGATGAGAGCAAAACACATGAAAGAAAGGTAGACTAGCAACAGACAACTGGTGGCCAAAAGGGAGAGAGAAGAAAGAGAGAGTGACAAATCAAGGATGAGCAAAAACTGGCAAGATGCAGCCATTTTGAAAACTGACACAGAAGGCTTATTTTTTGCTTTTGTGCATCTTTCCATGGAAGACGGTATGCTTACCAACCTCCTTTCTTCACAGGCCTCTCGTCAGTTTGATCAAGAGGGAAGGAAGAAATTCTTCACCCTGGATATGAATAACATCCTACTGGAGTGAGTTTGTCATTCTTTTGACACGTTGTACATCTCTCTCCGTCTCCACCCTGTATGTGTCATACTGCTGATATTGGAGTCGATTGTTCACCTCTTTCCCTGTCTTTTTCACCCCCACTCTGTTCCACATTCCTCCCAACATCCTTCTCTCTCTTATTCTTTGTCGTCACTCCTTTATCCCCTTTCCTTGCTTACCATCTTTCTCTCTCCATCCCCCTTTCTCTCACTCCTGTTACTTCCCTCTGTCGCTCCTCTCCCTTCCCTCCACTCTCTCCTCCCCCAGTATTGAGCTGCAGGTGCAGGAGCAGCCGATGGGGCTCCGTGGGGAGGTGTATTCTCACCTGGAGGCCTTTGTGCCCTGCAATAAGGAGGCCCTGCTCAAACGCCTCAAGAAGCTTAGCCTCAACATCCAGGACGACCGTCTGCGTACGCCCCTGTTGAAGCTGAAGCTGGCTGTGTGCAGTGTGATGCCCGAGCAGATCCAACGATACAACTTGGACTGCATGGTCAAGGCTGCCAAGTAAGAAGACTACAATACTCCATAGTGTACTGCAGCCAAACTCAACAGGCGGACCGCGGTCCGGATGTGGACCCAGAAGGGGGTTAATACGGACCGCGGCTCCCGACTTTACATTTGGTATTGCATTGGGCTGTTTGTCATCCCCTGACAGAGAGCCATTTTGATTTAGTACCTGTCAGAAATGTCCAGTTGATCAAATAGCCCATGTTAGGTATATGGGTACGCCCAGGGGCCTCGACCCCCAGCGGGTCCCCAATTGATTTAGTTGAGTCATTCAGGTATCATATGGTAAAATGTGTAGAAGTGCAGGAAATTAGCTTTAAAACGGCAGAAAAATGATCCAACAAGAAGGATGTGAACAATTTGAACAGTTTGTAGTTGTTGGAAGGGGGTTTGTTACTACGCCAATAAATTACTAAATTCATCCTGACTTTTGCCACCTACAGTGGGGCAAAAAAGTATTTAGTCAGCCACCAATTGTGCAAGTTCTCCCACTTAAAAAGATGAGAGGTCTGTAATTTTCATCATAGGTATACTTCAACTATGACAGACAAAATGAGAAAAAATCACAGTAGGATTTTTAATTCATTCATTTGCAAATTATGGTGGAAAATAAGTATTTGGTCACCTACAAACAAGCAAGATTTCTGGCTCTCACAGACCTGTAACTTCTTCTTTAAGAGGCTCCTCTGTCCTCCACTCGTTACCTGTATTAATGACACCTCTTTGAACTTGTTATCAGTATAAAAGACACCTGTCCACAACCTCAAACAGTCACACTCCAAACTCCACTATGGCCAAGACCAAAGAGCAGTCAAAGGACACCAAAACAAAATTGTAGACCTGCACCAGGCTGGGAAGACTGAATCTGCAATAGGTAAGCAGCTTGGTTTGAAGAAATCAACTGTGGGAGCAATTATTAGGAAATGGAAGACATACAAGACCACTGATAATCTCCCTCGATCTGGGGCTCCACGCAAGATTTCACCCCGTGGGGTCAAAATGATCACAAGAACGGTGGGCAAAAATCCCAGAACCACACGGGGGGACCTAGTGAATGACCCACAGAGAGCTGGGACCAAAGTAACAAAGCCTACCATCAGTAACACACTACGCCGCCAGGGACTCAAATCCTGCAGTGCCAGACGTGTCCCCCTGCTTAAGCCAGTAAATGTCCAGGCCCGTCTGAAGTTTGCTAGAGAGCATTTGGATGATCCAGAAGAAGATTGGGAGAATGTCAGATGAAACCAAAATATAACTTTTTGGTAAAAACTCAACTCGTTGTGTTTTTAAGAATGGTGAGTTGCATCCAAATAACACCATACCTACTGTGAAGCATGGGGGTGGAAACATCATGCTTTGGGGCTGTTTTTCTGCAAAGGTACCAGGACGACTGATCCGTGTAAAGGAAAGAATCAATGGGGCCATGTATCGTGAGATTTTGAGTGAAAACCTCCTTCCTTCAGCAAGGGCATTGAAGATGAAACGTGGCTGGGTCTTTCAGCATGACAATGATCCCAAACACACCGCCCAGGCAACGAAGGATTGGCTTCGTAGGAAGCAATTCAAGGTCCTGGAGTGGCCTAGCCAGTCTCCAGATCTCAACCCCATAGAAAATCTTTGGAGGGAGTTGAAAGTCTGTGTTGCCCAGCAACAGCCCCAAAACATCACTGCTCTAGAGGAGATCTGCATGGAAGAATGGGCCAGAATACCAGCAACAGTGTGTGAAAACCTTGTGAAGACTTACAACCTTGTGAAGACCAACAAAGGGTATATAACAAAGTATTGAGATAAACCTTTGTTATTCACCAAATACTTATTTTCCACCATAATTTGCAAATAAATTCATTACAAATCCTACAATGTGATTTTCTGGATTTCTTTTTTCATTTTGTCTGTCATAGTTGAAGTGTACCTATGATGAAAATTATAGGCCTCTCTCATCTTTTTAAGTGGGAGAACTTGCACAATTGGTGGCTGACTAAATACATTTTTGCCCCACTGTAGGTAATTTGTATGACCGGACCTTCTAAAATAGTTGAGTACCCCTGGTATACTGTAATGCCATATCGCTAATCCATAATGGTTGTTAGGTTATTTTTAGTGCTCTACTCTGCCTGTGTTCATCACTGCTTTCATTTATATGCGTCTCTGCCTCTGCGGGAATATATTGAGGTTGGTAGAATATGTTGGTTCTGAGGTGTGTGTGTGTTGGACCCTAGCAGGCAGCAACCCGGAGAGGGAGAGAAGAACGGATCAGAGGAGGAGGACGAGGGGAAGCCGGGGAAGAGGATGATGGGCCCACGGAAGAAGTTTGTCTGGGACGACAAGCTCAGGTAATGGCCCATCCACTGCCCTCAATCAAATCTTATTTATTTGTCAGTTGTCACAAAGTGCTTTTATAGTAATCCGGCCTAGACACAATGTGAAATTCTTGAGCAAAGTCATAGAGAAAATGGCTGATTTGAAAATCTAAAAGATTAGTCAGCTTTCTTCGTGTGTGTGTCGTGTGTGTGTGTGTGTGTCGTTTGTGTGTGTGTGTGTGTGTGTGTAGGTCGCTGCTGTGTAACCTGGTGCGTGTGAAGTTGAGCTGCTATGAACTGGAGTCGTCTCAGTGCTCTCTCTCCGTGGAGGATTACCTCAAGGCCTTCATGGAGAACGAGGTCAAACCACTGTGGCCCAAGGGCTGGATGCAGGCCAGGATGCTGTTCAAGGAGAGCCGTGTTGTACACAGTCACCTCACTGTCAACATGTAAGTTATCTCCACTGTAGTTGGACCTTATAAATAAGTTGACTTTATAATGGAAATTATACCTTTATATTGTATATATGCCTGATTGAAAGATCAAATTAAATATTATTGGTCGCTTACACATATTTCGCAGATGTTATTGCGGGCGGAGCTAAATGCTTGTGTTCCCAGCTCCAACAGTGCAGTAATATCTAACAGCGCACAACAATACACACAAATCTAAAAAGTAAAAGAATGGGATTTAGAAATATTAGGACGAGTAATGTCGGGGTCCGGAGTATAAATATACTGTGCCTTCGGAAAGTATTCAGACCCCTTGACTTTTGTTGCATGACAGCCTTATTCTAAAATTTATGAAATACATGTTTTTCCTCATCAATCTACACACAATAACCCCATAATGACAAAGCCTAAACAGGTTTTTAGAAATTTTTGCAAATGTATTAAAAATAGAAAAACAGAAATATCTTATTTACATAAGTATTCAGACCCTTTGCTATGAGACTTGAAATTGAGTTCAGGTGCATCCTGTTTCCATTGATCATCTTTGATCTTTCTACAACTTGGTTGGAGTCCACCTGTGGTAAATTGTATTGATTAGACATGATTTGGAAAGGCAATTTTGACACTACATGTCAGAGCAAAAACCAAGCGTTGAGGTCTAAGGAATTGTCCGTAGAGCTCCGAGACAGGATTTTGTCGAGGCGCAGATCTGGAGAAGGGTACCAAAAAATGTCTGCAGCATTGAAGGTCCACAAGAACACAGTGGCCTCCATCATTCTTAAATGGAAGAAGTTTGGAACCACCAAGTTTCTTCCTAGGGCTGGCCGCCTGACCAAACTGAGCAGGAAAAGGACCTTGGTCAGGGAAGTGTTCCTCTATGGAGATGGCAGAACCTTCTAGAAGGACAACCATCTCTGCAGCACTCCACAAATCAGGCCTTTTATGGTAGAGTGGCCAGACGGAAGCCACGCCTCAGTAAAAGTCACATGACCACCCACTTGGAGCTTGCCAAAAGGCACCTAAAGACTCTCAGACCATGAGAAACATGATTCTCTGGTCTGATGAAAGAAACATTGAATTCTTTGGCCTGAATGCCAAGTATCACGTCTGGAGGATACCTGGCACCTTCCCTACGGTGAAGCCTGGTGGTGGCAGCATCATGCTCTTTAAGCGGCAGGAACTGGGAGACTAGTCAGGATCAAGGGAAAGATGAACGGAGCAAAGAGATCCTTGATGAAAACCTGCTCCAGAGCGCTGAGGACCTCAAACTGGGGGCGAAGGTTCACCTTCGAACAGGATGCGCAGAGAAGAATTGGAGCTCCCCAAATACAGGTGTGCCAAGCTTCTAGTGTTATACCCAAGAAGACTCGAGGCTGTAATTGCTGACAAAGGTGCTTCAACAAAGTACTGAGTAAAGGTTCTGAATACTTATGTAAACGTTATTTCCGTTTCCCTGTTTTTGCTTTGTGATAATGGGGTAGATTGATGAGGGGAAAAAACAATATAGAAACACACACACACACACAGTATGTGATGGGATGTATAGACTATATGGATAGAAGATGTACAGAATATCTGAATAAACAGATGATTGATTGAAAGATGGATTAGCATTCCTGTGCAGATGTTAACTTCACACACCATTGGTTTCTCTGTCCAGGGTCAAGAAAAGGATGGTCCCCACCCCCAGGGCTAAAGCAAAGGTCAGTGACATGTCTTCACTCTCAACTGACGTTTGTAACCTTTTCTACAAGATAGTTATTTGGTATTACTTGCGGTGCCATATGTTCTGATGCGAGTCCAATGCGAACCTTTGTCCTTTCCCTGTGTTCCAGGAGGGCCAATGGATCCAGCAGAGGCCCAATCTCCCCACCGCCACCACCCCTTCTCTCCCCCACGTCCCCTCCACCCCCTCCGTCATCCAGGCTCGAGGGACCTCCTCGTCCCCCTCGGAGCCCATCTGCCTGTCCGACTCGCTGGACGAGGACCTCCGCGCCCCCTCCCTGGATTCGGTCTCCCACGCCCTCGCCTTCCTCAGCCAAGCCGCCAAGGGCCTGGGTCCCCACGGCAGCGTCACTGACCTCACCCTCACCTCCCCCCTCTCTCCTCCGCCTCTCCAGATCCCCAACTCCTCCCCCCCCTCCATCACCCCTCACTACTCCCCCTCGTCTTCCCTACTCACCTCACATTCTCTTTCCAAGATAAACGCCAACTCGTCGACGATGCTGACGATGCCATCGATGGCCAACATTAAGACCACACTATCTACCTCTCCCTCCACTTCCACGGCGTCGTCAGCTCGCATGCAGCTCGCTGGGGCCACGTTGGTGTCTCGTAGCACCGACGGAGTGTACGGCGTGATGAAAGGGGCAGGCTCTATGGGACAGACTCAGAGACACAATGTCAGCATGGCGACTTCCACTCACAGGCAAGGGGGCATGACCGGAGGGAGTAAGCTCCACCCACCGTCGTCCCCCTCCCCGCCCACCAAGCAGCGTCCCCCTCCCACAGCCTCTCCGCTCCTGCCCCCCCATCAGAAGGTCGCCCTGGGCATGGGGGTGGCAATACCAGGACTGGGGAAGAGTAGTGTCAAAGCCAACAGCAGTAGTAATGGCGGTGCCATGATGAGCAACATGCCCTCCTCCTCCCCTCAGTCCCGTGCCACCAACTCCCACTCACACCCCCAGCAGCTCAACTCCAAGAGCCCCCAGCAGCTCAACTCTAAGAGCCCCCAGCAACCCTCCTACCTCACCTCCACGGTGGGCTCCTCACCCTCCCAGTCCCCCTCCCACCACCAGGGAAAATCCAAGCCCCACCACCAGTCCAACTTCATCACCCCCATGCAGGCAACCCTCACCAAGTCCTCCCACAGCAACAACTCCTCCCCAATCATCAAGCTCACCCCTCGCCCCCCCGCCCCCACCCCTCCTCCCATCTCCTCCCCTTCCTCCTCCTCTTCCAACCTCCTCTCTCACTCTCAAATGATCTCCAGCCCTCTCCAGTACCAGTCCCCCAAGACTGCCGGTTTCCGCCCCCCATTTAGTGTCCAAGGTGGGGGTCAGGTGAAGTCGGGCCAGGGCAGTTATAGCTTCGCGGGGAGCCAGAAGGGTCCGTCTGTCATTAGCAGTAGTAGCGTTAGCTGCGCTACCTCCAACAGCAGCCCCATGCGCATGTCGCCCGTCACCAGTCGCCCGGACAACAGCCCCTCCCCCTCCGGCACGGTCTCGACCAATCACGGACAGAGACAGAGGGCTGTGGGCGGATCCAAGGCTGTAGGCAGTCGGGTGCCCACGTCAACCATGGCCACACCCTCCGTTACCTCACACCTGACGCAGGTGAGTCAGCCAATCACAGGCGACCAGAAAAAGTGTCAAGAAGAGTGAAAAACAGGATCAAGCACCTTTTAGATACTGACTGCATTTGTCTCGCTAGAGTTTTGCGTATGTTCTGCAAAGACTTGGCCAAGTTGTCAGAACAGAAGAGAAGGGAAGAGATTGTGTCAGGCACTTCACATGTCACCTGATCCCTTCTCTCTCTCTCTCTCTCTTTCTCTTCCCCCCAGGTGTCAGCTGGCAGTCCCCTCCTGGGCGGGCCACTTGGCTTTGGGATGTTGGGGGGGCTGGTGCCCGTCTCGCTGCCCTTCCAGTTCCCCTCGCTGCTCAACTTCACTCCCCCTGGAGCCCCGGGGGTCAGCAGCCTGGGCACGGGCGCCAACTCAGGATACAGCCTCTCACAGAGCGACTTAATGGGTGAGTAATTGGCAACTGGTGCCCAACTGGCAGTGGCTCCACAAGACTGATCTTTCAAAGCACCGGGCATGCAAATGTATAGGATCAAAAATGAAGCATTTGTTCTCTCTGTTCTTTACGGTTCAGTAGAACTTTTAGGGCTCTTAATACCACAGAAAAAGTCTGTACTGTACAACATGATGTGGTAAACGTCTTAAAATAATTTACTACTTCATTAGTATGACATTTTATTGGATGAATTTGATCAAATGACAAAGAAAATCGGTGTTTATTAAGATGGCAAAATAAATGGAGCCGCAGTTGGATTTGTTTGTGGTCCCTTGAGATTCATCTAGTCTTAGTTTGTGTTACTCATGGTCAGTGTGTGTGTGTGTGTGTGTGTGCTGTCGATCCATACTGAAGTATAACCAGCTCTAATGTGCCTCTGCTCCAGGTTTCTTACTGTAATTCTTGCCCTGCCTGTCATCCAATCCCTCACTCCTTCTCCCCCTCCGTCCATCATCCATCCATCCATCATCCATCCTCTCCTTCCTTCACTCCTGTTCTTTAATCCCCCTTTTATCTGCCTTCACTTTCTGATTTGATGCTTTACTTAAATTCTACTTTTATCTTTTAATGTACCGTTTCTCACCTTTATTCTCCTCCTCCTTCCCCCTCTCCATTCTTCCCCTTTTTTAACCTCCTCGCTCTTTCTTCTTCTCGTCTGTCCATCCCTCCCTCCATCTCTCCTCAGATCTGTATAAGAGTCTCCAGTCAGGGTCACAGGCTGCTCTACCTCCTCACTTGCAGCTTGCTTTCTCAGGTAAACTTCACACCTCCTCCTCCCGTACTTCTCTCCTCCTCCCTTACCTCCCTCCTCCTCTACCTCCCTCCCTCCTCTTCCCTTCCTCCACTTGTGTTGTCATTCCCGGCGTCATGTTGATATCGCTCACTCGCTGTTTGGCTGTAAAGTCTTCTTTCCCAACCTGTCTGCCTGCTCCAGTGTTAGTGGTGATGACTAGGTTAACACTAGAGGCACGTGTCTTGTCTGTTGATGAAGAATTACCCTCCCTGTGTGTTGGGTATGTTTCTGCATCTTCATGTATTATTATTATTACCCCCCCCCTCCCCCCCCCCCCCCCTTCCTCAGATGCGAACCAAAGCCAGGGTGGCGACATGAAGAGGAAGTCCCACTGACCAATAGAGACGGAGGACAGAGAGTGACAGAGACATCCACTAGGATCACTTTGATTGGACAGATGGACACAATGATGTAATAATACAGGGGGGTGGAGCCTTCTTCCCTCAATATGGACCTGAAGAATCAATTCCCCCTCACCATGACGATTTCTGAATTTAATTTAACTGTATTTTTATTATTACTGGGTATAAAATGGACCTCGGGTGAATGATAATGAAACTTTTTTTTCTCCTTACATTTGTTTTCGTGTCAACATGTTTACATGACCGACCTTTATCACTGTGGAATGAGGACAGGGTCGTATTCATTAGGCTCCAAACATAGAGAAATAAATACAGAAACGAGGACGGACTGCCTGAACACTTGTTTTCGAAAAAGCGTTTTGCTATGTTGTGTACCAACGGAGCGCACATACTGCAACGAATGTCGATCCGGTCGTTCGGCACGGTCTGTTTTACAGACCACCCCGCCAGTGACGGTCTGATTGATGACATTTTCGCTCGATTCTACATGTAGAATCAGTTTGCAAATTACAGCTGGCACTCTGTTCAGAGGTGCTAAGTACTCTCGACCTGCAAACGCTACCAGTGTGTCCGTTCCTTAATGAAAACCACCCAGGAGAGGGAATACGCTGTTAGCGAAGTCATTTCATTTGAATTTAAGTCTGTTTATATTTTTTCTCGTCTAAAGCAGATTTGAGTATATATCATTTTTTGGTCGTTGTCTTGACTGTCTGAGAAAGGTAGTTGTTAACTTGTCTCCGATGTGAGATGGTGTGTCCATTGAGTTGTACTGTTTTAAAGTCTCCTCTGCTCCCCACAACTGACTGTTAAGGGTTAAGGTAGTATAGCTAATATAGATATTGATAAATTATTTGTAATTTACACAGGGATAAAAAAATAAATATTTAGAGGTATGTGTGTGCCGGTGAGATTGAATGTGTGTGTGTGTGTGTGTGTACACAACCTACATATATTATTATATATTGTATTTTCTTTCCAGGTCAGTCTGTGCTGTGTGTGTGTGCAAATTGCATACCCTCTTTTCTCTGTTGTGTGTGTGTTTGAGAGAGTGAGTATTCCCCTCTCTTGCTCAGCGTGTCTTTGGTGCTGTATAATCACACTGGACCTTTTCTGGAGAAAAACTTGAACTGTAAAAGCTAGACTCCTCTTGGAGGGTGAGAGAGGGGACAAAGATGCCAGATTGTAGCCTACTTGAACTTTTTTTTAAATTGTAATTCATTTACTTTGTAAAAAATTTATTTAAAAAAAAAACGCTTATCAACTCAAACACTCAATATGACAAAACGCCTTAGTTTGTAAGTTTCATTAAAGAACTATGCAGGACTATAAATGCTTCAATGCAAAAGTGCAAGTCGTCGCTTGGCTTTCAACCTCTTACTCAGCTGTCAATGCATTTCTGGGAGTTGTGAATGTTTTTGTGTACGTATGTCTGAGTCCTTTTCCCATCTAAAGAACTCTCCCTTCTCACCTACTGAATACCTCTAGAAACGGTTCTTCCTTACTCTCTTCCTATATCTGGGAAGATCTCAATAGCATACTCCTCACTTCCTCTCTCCTAGTCGTCTTCTCAAAACACATTGGGGGAGAAGGTCAGAGGGGAGGGACCTCTGGCTTTCTTGCCTCTGTCCATCTCTTATCATCCTTCATCCCTCCTTCCAATGTCAGTATGAATGTCGACCAACTGCACCAAGAATGGCGCCAAAGATGAGTTTCCTAGCATATAGATGGGGTGCCTTGGTCAGTGTGTGTGTTTTCCTATCATTCTCTTTGAAATGTACCCATGAGTGTCTGTCTGTCTGGTCTGTCAGGATGTCATGGTGAAAAGTAGTTTTTTCTGTGACTGGAGCAGGTGGCATTTTAAAGCTTTTTTTGGGGGTGTAAAGATTACATTTCATGGTAACTGGTTACTTAATTCGGTCTCTTTTGTAGATGATTTTTGTGTGTTGATTTATGGAATAAAATACAGTTGGTTTTCAATAGGTCCTGATTCATTTCTTTGTGGTCCCTGTCTTCCGTCCTCCATTGTGACCGATGTCTTTCAAAAGAACACTTCTAGTTCTGAAGGTAGGGCACAACTACACTCTCGAGACACCTGTTAAAGGAAGCTCTATTCAATCCGTATTGTGGAAGTTCATTTAAAGACAATGTTCCTGCCTTAAAGGTAATTTCTAGCTCAATCAGAATTTACCTTAACATTTCTAGTGTGCAAACTGTAACGTTTCAGATTAAATACAGCTTTTATTTATTTAACCAGGCAAGTCAGTTAAGAACAAATTCTTATTTACAATGACAGCCTACCCCAGCCAGCACTGGTCCAATTGTGCACCACCCTATGTGACTCCCAATCACAGCCAGATGTGATACAGCCTGGATTTGAACCAGGGACTGTAGTGAATCCTTGCACTGAGATGCAGTGCCTTAGACCACTGCACCACTTGGGTGCCCCAAGTGAAGAGACATTGCACTCGGGAGCCTTAAGACATTGCAAAAAAAAAAAATCATACATTTGTCATAAGTCCATGACAGTCCCTCAATTATGTCAACATTCGTGTTCACTTTCTGTACCCTGGAAGGGTCAGGGCTCGATTCAATCCATAAGGCTGAAGATCTGTGCTACAATGCAGTTTAAATGTAAAGGTAAATTCCTATTAAGTGGACATCAGCAGCATTTACTGTGAATGCAGTCTCCTGTAACTGCGGAGACATTGCCTTTAAACCTCAATTGCGCTGTATCACGGATCTTCTAACGGATCGAATCAGGCAGTCACCGTCAAAATACATCATTACACTTCTGCTCTTTGACCTTTCTCACCCATGCCGGTGGTTTCCAGGTAACTTCCTTGTGGAAGGCTCTGGAGTTTTCCCAATTCTTGGCCCGGTTTGGATTCTTTAAAAAGTGCATCCTTTGTTCCTCCCTTGAAGTAACTGATTAGAAATGACTGGACAGGTGAAAGCCATGCGGTAGAGCCCTTCCACTCACCTGCCCAGGACAAAAACAAATCTGCTCTTTACTTGTAAAATGTTCCAAAAAGGACATTGTCTTTTTACCAAAATATGCAAACAGTCAGAGAATTCATAGCAAGCAGTGCACTGGGTTAGTCAGATTTGATTAAATATAACAGAACACCTGGATTTACATTCACTCTCACTGGATGGGTTGCAAAAAATGAACTAACTGAAAGCCACACCCCCAATAAACCATGAATGACTGCATTGAGCCATTTGCCACTGTGCTTCTATGGCTATAATCACCATGCTACTGCCTATTTCATTTGTTCATTTAGCAAAACAAGACAACTCATAATCCAGTATGTTTATTAGTCAACACACCTATATTTTAGCTGCAATTAGTCTTAAAATGCTACATTTTCAAAATGTGTAGAATAGCACGAGATGAGATATAAAACTGCACATTTTCCTCTACCCAATGGCCAAATTGATGCAGGCCCACCTGACAAGTTTCTGGCTACGCCAATGATGTTGCCCCCCAGCTGGTGGAGAGTATAACATCTGGGTTGCCATCTGAAGCAGGTCCCTGGTTTAAAACACAGTCGTTTTTGTTTTCTAACTTCTCCCGACTCCTTACTGAATTTAGACCACTTCCCTAAAACAACCCATCATATCTGTCCCTTCAGGCATAGCTACCCTCTGTGCTCTCCAATCTGGGGAGAGAAACATGCATGACTGAATTGAAAGTCTGTAGGGGTTCCTCCACAAGGGACAAAGTGGAATCACATTATTTCTACAATGAATATGCTTTATTGTCTTTTACAAAAAAAATGACTGTAGTCTAGAAATACAGGAGGCAAACAACAATTAAAATGGGGGGGGGTTGCTGTTGTAATGAAATCCTGGTCGTCAACAGCCAGTCTGAGAATAATAATACAAACACAAGTAAAACTACATAGATGTTAAAGCTTTTAACCAAATGAAATCACATTCTGCTCTTGAAGGGGGAGCAGAAGGCTCCACATCTCACATAGTTAATAGTAACACTGATTTCTGACCCACACACACACACCACCTATGGAGAGAGACATTGCTACAGGTATATGAGCGGGAGAGGAGGTATCGCACTGGGTATGATATGACACACAGCAAAAATACACAAGACGAAGGGTTAGAAGAAGAAAAGAGTAGTGTTTGTTTTCCGTTCACCAGGTTTGCCTCGTTAGCTTTTTATGTAGCACACACAGCTCACCTACAGGTCCTTCTGTTAAAAACAGGTGCTCACCGTGCATTACCCACCAGTGCTCTTATCTAGTGTCTAAGGCACTTTAAAGAAACATGTCATCACAGCTGAGCTAACATTGGAGTAAAAGTGTCCGTTTCCATTCATTACCCTAATACCGAACAGAGATGCCAAAGGAAGAGTAGAGAGCTGATGAATATGGACATTCTGGTATGTTAAGAGTGGCTTAATAGTTTTAGAGGTTTGAGATGCTATCCCCAGTGGAAGGCTGTTATATCTAGGAATACTAAGTGCTTGGTAGTTGGTGTGTCAGCGTATACTAAAGGAGAGTTAGGGGTCCTACTTTACAACCAAACCATGGCACAAACACAGTGAGATGGCGGGGCCCCCCTTGCTCTGAGCGGTAGGCTTTAGCTAGTCACACTACACGTTCGATCGAAGCTCTCAACATTAGTGTTGGACTAAGGGGCTGTATTGTACATTATGTGACCACTCAGAGAGAAGCTTGGGGTTTCCTGGCTCCAGTTACAGGGGCATATGAACACTCATTGTGCAGTTACGTGCAGTTTCCAGCGATTCTCTGTGATACGTACGCCAGCGACCATTATCTAAGCACACCACACCTCACTGCCTTCAACGCTTCTTCCTGAACAACAGGACAAATAGTGTTCCAACTGGTCAAAATACAGCAACCAACAACGTCCATCATGACCTATGCGATTCCTATAAGAAGTCAGTCACCAATTGTTTTTAAAGAGTTGTGACGAGATGCTGTAGCAAGTGGAGAAAAGCTTTTCACAGTTAATACATCCTTTCCATTCCATGTTTTTCTCCCAGAACAGGTCAGACTGAGTGAATCCACCATCTTGTTTCATTGTAGTGTTTGGAAGCGGAACAACAGTCTGTACGTCAGGAAGAGACTCGTGCAATGAGGGAAGCGGAGGCAGTCCATTGACCTCTGACCTACTGTTGAATAGGACTATGTCCTCTCTGATGAGAGTTTTGTTAGGTCTGCTTTTAGCCAGGGGAGAGATGATGGCTTTACATTTGGTGACACACTTGTATTACAAGACAATGTTTTGTTTCATGTGGGAGGAGGATGACAAAAGTGAACGTTTCCTAGTTTCGCTCCTTTCCTTGCAGTTTGGCGTTCAGGGGCATACACATACCTTACATACTCACATGTGCACACACGCAGAGTTCATAAGTCAAAAGCACTTGTACATTAAGTTTACATACTCATTTAAGCGGAGCACATAATTCCATGCCTAGGGAGGACTATATTAAGATCGTTGGGACACTTGCCGGGCCGAGCAGTTAGCCAGAGTAGAGTAGGAATATTGTTAGAGTAAGGCAGAGTAAGCCGCTCAAGTGGGAGTAATTGTTTTGTCATCCCCAGGAATGGAGCATTTCTGGGGGGTGGGGTGGTCTGGGTTGTATCCATTAGAACACACCGTAGAAAAACTTTTGGAAAAGTATTTCAATGGAAAATGAAAACAAGTGGTTCTTTATGAACAAATCCAGGTAGTCACTCCCTGTTTCTTCTGTTTTGGTGCCTAATGAACAGGACCCTGGTTCTCCCTGCTGTTGACTCGTGGACAGGGACAGATGGAGAGGCTGAGGTGTTGTAGTCACCATTCTGCCAGGCTGGCTAATTGATAGGGTTGGTAGGATTAGCAGGGAGCGTCTATTCGGTCTGGTTGGAGGCTTGCGTGTCATTGTGGTCGCTGGCGCGGCTGTCGGCGTCGTCGTCAGAATTGTCCACCGAGGTTCCGTCAATCTGGAGCTGCCGGCTGCGGCCTGAACGGCTAGACGAGAAGCTGATGGGGCCTCCACGCCTGAGGACGACAGGCAAATACAGTTGAAGTCGCAAGTTTACATACACCTTTGCCAAATACATTTAAACTCAAGTTTTTCACAATTCCTGACATTTAATTGCAGTACAAATTCCCTGTCTTAGGTCAGTTAGGATCACCACTTTATTTTAAGAATGTGAAATGTCAGAATAATAGAGAGAATGATTTATTTAAGCTTTTATTTCTTTCATCACATTCCCAGTGGGTCAGAAGTTTACATACACTCAATTAGTATTTGATAGCATTGCCTTTAAATTGTTTAACTTGGGTCAAATGTTTTGGGTAGCCTTCCACAAGCTTCCCAGAATAAGTTGGGTGAATTTTGGCCCATTCCTCCTGACAGTTCTGGTGTAACTGAGTCAGGTTTGTAGGCCTCCTTGCTCACACACGCTTTTTCAGTTCTGTCCACAAATTTTCTATAGGATTGAGAACAGGGCTTTCTGATGGCCACTCCAATACCTTGACTTTGTTGTCCTTAAGCCATTTTGCAACAACTTTGGAAGTATGCTTGGGGTGATTGTCCATTTCGAAGACCCATTTGCAACCAAGCTTTAACTTCCTGACTGATGTCTTGAGATGTTGCTTCAATATATCCACATCATTTTCCTTTCCTCATGATGCCATCTATTTTGTGAAGTGCACCAGTCCCTCCTGCAGGAAAGCACCACCACAACATGATGCTGCCACCCCCGTGCTTCACGGTTGGGATGGTGTTCTTCGGCTTGCAAGCCTCCCCCTTTTTCCTTCAAACATAACGATGGTCATTATGGCCAAACAGTTCTATTTTCCTTTCATCAGACCAGAGGACATTTCTCCAAAACCTTTGTCCCCATGTGCAGTTGCAAACCGTAGTCTGACTATTTTATGGCGGTTTTGGAGCAGTGGCTTCTTCCTTGCTGAGCGGCCTTTGAGGTTATGTCGATATAGAACTCGTTTTACTGTGGATATAGATACTTTTGTACCTGTTTCCAGCATCTTCACAAGGTCCTTTGCTGTTGTTCTGGGATTGATTTGCACTTTTCGCACCAAAGTAAGTTCAACTCCAGGAGACAGAACTCCTTCCTAAGCGGTATGACGGCTGCGTGGTCGCATGGTGTTTATACTTGCGTACTATTGTTTGTACAGATGAACGTGGTACATTCAGGCGTTTGGAAATTGCTCCCAAGGATGAACTAGACTTGTGGAGATCTACAATATCTTTTCTGAGGCTGATTTCTTTTGATTTTCCAATGTTTTCAAGCAGAGGCACTGAGTTTGAAGGTAGTCCGTGAAATACATCCACAGGTACACCTCCAATTGACTCAAATGATGTCAATTAGCCTATCCGAAGCTTCTAAAGCCATGACATCATTTTCTGGAATTTTCCAAGCTGTCTAAATGCAGTCACCTTAGTGTATGTAAACTTCTGACTCACTGGAATTGTAATACAGTGAATTATAAGTGAAATAATTTGTCTGTAAACAATTGTTGGAAAAATTACTTGTGTCATGTACAAAGTAGATGTCCTAACCGACTTGCCAAAACTATAGTTTGTTAACAAGAAATTTGTGGAGTGATTGAAAAAGTTTTAATGACTCCAACCTAAGTGTATGTAAACTTCTGACTTCAACTGTACATACATGGTCATTTATCACACCCACAGATCTATGACAGGTGTGTGTCCTGTTGCATCTATAGGTGTGTTGATGAACATGTATGGGAAGTGAATGAATGTCTTCTTTGTTTTAAAGAAACTGGCAGAGGGATTGCTGATAGGCATAAAGAACTATGTGAAGTGTATATACAGAGTGTTATTAGGGGCTGCACCTGAGGCGGTTCTTGAGTGTGTTGACCTCGCGGGTCAGGCCCTCGCTGGCCTCGGTGGCGTCGTCCAGCTCCCTCTGTAGTTTCCTACGGGAGGCGTTGGCCCTGGTAGCCTCCTCCTCAGCCTCCTCTAGCTGACGCTTCAGCTGCTTCATTCGAGAGTTGGCCTTCTCCATCTGACAGGGGGAGGATTTGAATTTTATTGGCACAATTCAACGTATTTACATTGCAAATTCATGGGCCAATTCAAGATTAAAACACTGCAAGTGCGCGGGCGGAGACAGGAGAGAGATTGAGGAGAGAGAGAGAGAATTTGGAAAAACAAGGATGGAGACAAAAGTTTGGGACAGACAGAGGAATTCAGAGAGAGAACCAAAGCTACAGAAGAGCGTGGGTGGGAATAGAGAGAGAGAGAGCCAAAGCTACAGAAGAGTGTGGGTGGGAATAGGAGAGAGACAGAGACACTCTGATTATAGTGAATTAGTAGCTAACATGGCATCCATGGCCTTTTACTCACCCTTTCCAAATGTCGGAACAGATTGTTTCAAGCTCAATATGGACCCGAGGCGACCACTCACCTGCTCCTTGTACTGGTCGGCATGGCGACGCTCGTCCTCCACCTGAATCACCACCTCTTTCAGCTTCTTCTCTGTGCGTCGGACGATCTTATTGGCTGCTGCCCTCTCCCTGGGAGAAAAAAAGAGTGATAACGGGAAAGTGGGTAAATAGTGTAACCCTGACTGACTCATATCTGATGGGGACATACATTTGCATCAGGATGTAGTAAAAGCCTCCACTTTAGGCAACCTTGTACAATACTGTTCAAAAGTTTGGGGTCACGTAGAAATGTCCTTGTTTTTTAAAGAAAAGCATTTTTTTGTCCATTAAAATAACATTGAATTGATAAATGACTATTGTAGATGGAAATGGTTGATTTTGAATAGAATATCTACATAGGCGTACAGAGGCCCATTATCAGCAACCATCACTCCTGTGTTCCAATGGCACGTTGTGTTAGCTAATCCAAGTGTATCATTTTAAAGGCAATTATGTTAGCATGGCTGAAAACTGTTGTTCTGATTAAAGAAGCAATAAAACTGGCCTTCTTTAGACTAGTTGAGTATCTGTAGCATCAGAATTGTGGATTCGATTACAGGCTCAAAATGGCCAGAAACAAATAACTTTCTTCTGAAACTCATCCATCTATTCTTGATCTGAGAAACGAAGGCTATTCCATGCGAGAAATTGCCAAGAAACTGAAGATCTCGTACAACGCTGTGTACTACTCCCTTCACAGAACAGAGCAAACTGGCCCTAACCAGAATAGAAGAGGAATGGGAGGCCCCGGTGCACAACTTAGCAAGAGGACAAGTACATTAGAGTGTCTAGTTTTAGAAACAGACGCCTCACAAGTCCTCAACTGGCAGCTTCATGAAATAGTACCCGCAAAACACCAGTCTCAACGTCAACAATGAAGAGGCGACTCCGGGATGTTGGCCTTCTAGGCAGAGTAGCAAAGAATAAGCCATATCTCAGGCTGGCCAAAAAAAAAAAAAAAAAACAACAACAAAAAAGATTAAGATGGGCAAAAGAACCCAGACACTGGACAGAGGAAGATTGGGAAAAAAGTGTTATGGACAGACGAATCTAAGTTTGAGGTGTTCGGATCACAAAGGAAAACATTTGTGAGCCGCAGAAAAAATGAAAATATGCTGGACGAGTGCTTGACGCCATCTGTCAAGCATGGTGGAGGCAATGTGATGATCTGGGGGTGCTTTGTTGGTGGTAAAGTGGGATATTTGTACAGGGTAAAACGGATCTTGAAGAAGGAAGGCTATCAATTCATTTTGCAACGCCATGCCATACCCTGTGGACAGCGCTTAATTGGAGCCAATTTCCTCCTACAACAGGACAATGACCCAAAGCACAGCTCCAAACTATGCAATAACTATTTAGGGAAGAAGCAGTCACCTGGTTTTCTGTCTATAATAGAGTGGCAGAGCAGTCACCGGATCTCAACCCGTTTGAGCTGTTGTGGGGGCAGCTTGACCGTATGGTACGTAAGAAGTGCCCATCAAGCCAATCCAACTTGTGGGAGGTGCTTCAGGAAGCATGGGGTTTAATCTCTTCAGATTACCTCAACAACTAGAATGCCAAAGGTCTGCAAGGCTATAATAGCTGAAAATTGAGGATTCTTTGACGAAAGCAATAATTGTTTCAATTAAAAATAAATATTTATAACCTTGTCAACAACTTGACTATATTTCCTATTCATTTTGCAACTAATTTCATGTATGTTTTCAAGGAAAACAAGGACATTTCTAAGTGACCCAAAACTTTTGAATGGTAGTGGATGTTTTCAGCCCCCTAATGTTAAAGGTCCAATGCAGTCATATATCTCAATATCAAATCATTTCTGGGTAACAATGAAGTACCTTACGGTGATTTTTTTCAATTAAAATGGTCAAAAAGATACAAAAATAGCTTCTTGGCAAAGAGCAATTTCTCAAGTAAGAATTTAACTCGGACTGTCAGGGAGTGGGGAGGGGAAAACCAAAAAAAGTGCTGTTATTGGCAGAAAAGTTTGGAACTCTTTCTTATTGGTCTATTAACTAATTTACCATATTGTGATGACACCAGGCAGGCAAAAACTCCATCCCACCAAAACGGGCTGAAACTTTCAGGCTGTCTTTATACTAAAAGGACATCATCATAATTTTCACAATTTCACAGTATTATTTCAACCTCCAGGTGTGGAAATGTATATACACAGCACAGAAAAATCTAATTTTTGACTGCACTGGGTCTGTAAAGGTCCAGATTTTGAGTAGTTTGTAATGTGATTATAGATCTGTGGTTAGGGGAAACTCCTATCTCTAGCAGTCTATTGAGTATGTGTAAATCATTACATTGAGTGTATGAGCTAGAGTCCACCTATTCAAGCCTACATTTAATTCTAGGTAACCTCCCATCTTTAAACTCTGAGCCCCATTCTGACGTCTATTTAGTACAGTATATTGAAGGCTTCTTACTTGGCCTCCTGCTCCAGTTGCTCCTCCAGCTGCAGTATCTTGGCCTCCAGGGCGGTGATGGCAGCCTTGAACTTGGACTTGACTGCCCCCTCCAGCTCTCCCAGCTTGGCCTTCAGCTCCTTGTTCTGCCTCTCCATTCCTTGACGGGCGTTCTCACTCTTCTGGGCCGCGCTACGCTCCCCAGCCAGCTCCGTGTTCAGGATGTCCACCTTGGGAGAGAAATGGGGATAAAGGGAGAGAGGGTCACTCTTTGTGAAAGCCGTTAGTTGTGGGTCCCAGGAAGTAGTCTGGTGTGCTACTTGTTAGTTGTTAGTGCAGTTCATTATAGACTACTCTCCAGGCCATAGAATGGTCCAGGAATCGTCTATGTGTATGAGTGAATCTCAAAATGACTTTCCTCTTGTCCGATCTCCTCCTCAAAACGTCAAGAGGCAATGCCGGTTTAAAGAGAGTTTTACATGTTCTGTACCTTCATGAGCTGTGTGTACGTGTTTGACAATGTGAGAGTTGTACTGTACCTGCATGGTGGTCTTGCGGAAGCGGTCGTTGAGCAGCTCCATGTTGCTCTGTTCCTCCTCTAGTTCCTCCTCCAGCTGCGAGATGCGGGCCTCCAGCCTCCTCTTCTCATCTAGCAGGGCAGACCTGACACAAACAAGTGATTGATTTGGTGATGTGGTTGGTACAGAACGCAGTATATAAATCAGGGGGGGAGGCTGCTGGTCCACTTAAAGCTGCAGTATGTGACTTTTTGGGTGACCTGACCAAATTCAGATAGAAATGTGAGTTATAGACCTGTCATTCTCATTGAAAGCAAGTCTAAGAAGCGGTAGATCTGTTCTACACGCGCTATTCATATGCTTGCCGTTCTTAAGTTTCGTTTTTGCGTCTTTTACTTTCAGTTTTGTACACCAGCTTCAAACATCTGAAAATACAAGATTTTGGGTTATTGAAAATATATTTCATAGCGGTTTAGATGGTACAATGATTCTCTACACACGATACATTGTTTGTTTTGTCACAGAACCTGAAATTAGGTGACCTGTTACAATTTTAGCAACCAGCGATTTCTGAATGTTGCACCATTAAAATCTGGAAAATATCATGCTTGAATTTGATCATTAATCAGCTAAATGTAGCGACTCACTTTCCAGAGGCGCTATTTGAGATCTCGTCGGCCAGCTCGTCTCTCTCCTGCTCAGCGTGTCTACGGGCCCTCTCTGAAGCCGCCAGGTCCTCCTGCAGCTGTAGGATCTCAGCTTCCAGGCCCTTTAGTTTCTTCTCGTTCTCTTTAGACTGTGCAAAGATCTCATCACGGGATGCTCTGGCCTCCTCCAGCTCCCTCTGGTAGTCCTTCATCTGGGCCTGCAGGGGGCAGCAGCAAGGCAAAGAGTGAGACCAACGTTCTGGGGCAACTCTACAGGGTTAGTTAGGGGTCAACTCCATTTCAAATGAGATTTTATTCAATACTCCTCTATGGCAGCATTTACACAGGCAGCCCAATTCTGATATTGTTTGCCACTAATTGGTCTTTTAACCAATCAGATTAATCTGTTGCCCATAATTGGGCTGCCTGTATAAAATGCAGCCTACGAGAAAAGGTTACAAGTTCAGTTTTTCTTCCCGAATTGAAATAGAACCGACCCCAACCCCGTAGCTGTACTGAATATAATAGTGTAAGGCCAGCGGGGAAGCTACAAATGAGTTTACAGCATCAGGGATGTCATCTAAATACAGACGTTGGTAGTCCTGGACATATTCTAATCTAAGATACATTAAAGCTGACTACACAGTGGACAGACATGCACAGATACCATACCTGCAGAGGCTACCAGTCCATTTTAATGATAAAAGGATACAGGTGTAAGAAATAATATAGCTGATTATCAGAGATCAGACAACTAGGAGTTCTTAATTAATCAGGCAAAATATATCGACATTGTAGGATCGCAAAATTCTGCTAAATTTCCCAATATTCCCAGAATTCCTGGTTGGAAGATTCAATATTTATAAATCTGCATAATAGATCAACACAACTTGAGAATGAACAAGCAAACACAAATCCTGTATGAAGTCTCACCTGTAGTTTTCTGAGCTGTTTGATAGCTTCATCTCTGGCCTTGTTGGATGCTTCTATTTGCCCCTCCAGGTCCTTGAGGTCCATCTCCAGCTTCTTCTTAGCTGCCACAGCCAGGGCTCTCTGCTTCCTCTCATCCTCCAGCTCTGCCTCCATCTCACGAACCTGGGGAAGGGGTCAGGGGTCAGACAACAAGATATTACAGAGAGGGATGAAAACACCAAGTAAGTGATGAAACCTAGTTTGGGTTCTAGCTTGCTCGGATGCAATAATGGTTAGGGTGAAGATGGAAGGGAAGTACACAACGAGTCCATAAGTTAAAGTTTTTGACCATATAATAATATGGTGATTATTTTCTCCGAACTGTTGGCCAGGCTAAATCACCCGAGTTTCTATTAGAGGTCTGAATGTTACTCCCTAAACAGGGTCCTCTCTGCTCGTCTCTGTACCTGTTTGACCAGCGTCCTCTTCTTCTCCTCGTTCTGTTCATCTCTGGCCTGCAGGTCCCTGTCGAACTGGGCCTTCATGGCCTGCATGTTGACCTCCAGACGCAGCTTGCCGTCCTCCGTGGCCTGCAGCTCGTCCTCCAGCTCCTCCAGCTGGGTCCTCATCTCCTCCACCTGCTGCTCCAGGGTGCGCTTCGACTTCTCCAGCTCATGGACCTACACACAGGGGGACGTGGAGAGACTTTTAGCAGCAACATCTCTTTTCTGTCATAAGGAAGCCATCCCATAGGATTAGTCAAACAAAATTTCACTCAAAGCAACATTCTATGGTGGGTGGACAGCGTTCTTTCAAAATTAAGTAATTTACAGAAGGCTTCATGTGTGTAAGGTCTCCAACAACGTTTAGGAACCACCACCAGCTCCTGTAACACAGGAATTCTCACTCATTCTGTGGTGTGTGGATTGGTGGCCATATTGGAAGAAACATACCAAAACCTATATATTTTGGTTCTATCAATCCTCATTGGATGAGCCTAGCCAAGTCAAGGCTTAGGACTGGGTTGTATAAGGTATTTATGAACCTTCAGCTTAAACTACGTACGCTCTTGCCCACGTCATCCTTTGAGCTCATCAGGTCCTCCATCTCAGTCCTCAGCTGCTTGTTGAGCCTCTCAAACTCCTCCTTGGCTTCCAGGGCCTCATCCAGAGCCCGGGCCATAGACAGAGCCTTGGTCTCCTTCTCCCTGGCCTCAGCCTCGGCCTTGTCACGCTCCTCAGCATAGCGGGCAGAGATGGTCTTCTCTTCAGCCAGGAGCTAATATAGAGGGAGAAGATAGTGATGAAGAAGGATGGCAAGCAATGTCTTACTGGTAAGTTAATGTTAACAAAGGCAATCATTGGAATCAAGAAATCACAAAAACAGCCATTCCTTCATTAATGGCAGGTCTACTTTTATTTTGCGGAGAGGGGAAGGAGATAAGCAAAGGTGAGAGGAGGGAGAAAAGGAAGCAAGATAGAGGAAAGGATAAAGACAAATGGAGATGATACGATACCTGGTCAAACTTCTTCTGCTTCTTCTCCAGGTTGGAGACGATGGTCCTCTGGTGGTCCAGGTCCACCATGAGGTCGTCCAGCTCCTGCTGCAGGCGGGTCTTGGTCTTCTCCATCTTGTCGAAGGCGGAGGCTTTCTCCTCCAGCCGCTGGCTGGTCAGCTCCATGTCCTTCTGCAGCTTCCTCTTCACCTCCTCCAGAGACTCCAGGGTCCCCAAGTCCTCATCCAGCTTCTTCCTCGACTCAAACAGCTAGGTAGAGAACACAAAGGTTTTCAGGTTGTTGTTTTTTCTGTGGTTCTTACATGAGGAAATAATGTTCACAGCTTTGTGAGTGAGCATTTGATATACAGAAAATGACAGTGGTCTTTTTTTGAAAAACCACATTACATCATCTTAGTGTTGGGGAAGCTACTATGAAAATATATTTTTACCAAGATAGCAATTACTTCACAGTGAAATAAGTTAAACTACACTAAAGCTACCCTTAAGAAAACTATACGTTTACTTAACTAAAGTGACCTTAAAAAAGTAGTTCAATGTGTGAAGGAACATTTTATGTTTGTGCTTTTCTAATAAACAATTCGACTGGGTTCATGCAAGTGACTGATCGTGCCCGGGAGGAACCCTCACGACCAGTATCTGCAATTTGGCAGTACGCCCAGAACATTATTTTGAGAACGGAAAGGGATACCTCAGTTTCAAGGTCTCAGCTTGGAGAGAAGAAGCCTCATGAGGTACTGGTCTGTCACATGCATGAACTAAACGTTAATGATGAATTCATTATGAATAATGAATAAGCTAAATCATGCAAATATAACTTGTCTGTGTAAGCTGTATATAAGAGATCTAACGGGACTGCCCCGCCAGAGCTCACTTCAGACCGGTACTTTAGCTTGACTGTGACCTATCCAGTCAACCTATCCATTTAATAAAGAATGATTCATTTAAAATTGACTTCCGGTGTCCCTGGTGGTAACTTCCATGACAACTACATCCAAACTACTTCATGAAAAATGATATGTAAATCTGATATGTCGTACACTACAAATAGCAAGAATAGATCACTTTAGGGTCATATGTTAACAGAATGTGTTATTTAGCCTATTAAACAAAAACGATGTTCCAAGAGAGAATTAGGCAGGTCTGATGCTGAAAAAAACAAACATTTATTGCCTAACTACTGACAACACTACCTAGATTTGAATTTAGTTCAACTACCACCAAGCTACTGCAAAATATAGTTAGATTACTAGTAGAACTACATGTAGTTTACTTCTCCCCAACACTGTATTCAACTTATACCCAATACCTATTTCGTGAGTAAGGAATCTAGCTACCACAACCTGTAGTAAATGGTGGGTGTTCACAGCTGGAAAACCCTGTCCTATTGGCAGTGAAACATTAAGAATAACAGTGGGGTCCATACCTGAGCCTGCAGCGTGGCCAGTTGTTTCTCCAGGTTCCTGCGGGCCTCCTCGTCCTCCTCCTGCTGCTCCTGCAGGGTGCTCTTGTCTTCCTCCAGCTGACGGATACGAGAGCTCAGGTTCAGCTTCTGACGAGTCTCCTCCTGGAGCAGCTCCTACACGCACGCACACACACAAAAGACGCAAAGACCCAACGGTAGTGAAACATCACTTACAATGAGACTCGTTGGATGGAGACTGTGATATGCTGTTTATACAGCCGATTGGCATTAGCTACAAGTGTCTCCAATAATGAAGCTTCATCAAAGGACATTTGCTTCCATAGCACATTACAATACCTCCAACTTCGATTTAAACTATTAGAGCATGTAATGGCTTGGTGACGTATAAGGAGTCTCTGCTCACCTGTGTGTCCTGTAACGCACTCTCCAGGCCGGCTGAATCCTTGGCCAGCTTGATTCCCTTCTTCTCAGCGTCCTCCAGCAGGGCGGAGACAGTGTCCAGCTCCGTCTACAGACAAAGGTCTATAAATATCTCTTCATAGTCACATGAAAACATATTCACTCCCATTTTGAGAAACCAATTGACTTCAACACATAGTGACAACGACAGACAGCGTGGTCCGTTGACTTGGCCTCTAACCTGCAGTTTGTGTGTGCGGTCGGCCAGTTCTAATTTAGCCCTCTCTCCCTCGGTGGCTCGGGCCATGAACTCCTGCAGCTGAGCTTCCATCTTCTTCCTCTTTTGTTCTGACTCTGTCTTGGCCTGCTGAAGCCCCTTCACCTCGCTCACCAGCTCCTTGTTGTCACTCTCCAGGGTACACTTGTTCTTCTCCAGGTTGGACTTGAACTGCAGCGGAAAGAGGAGAGAGAGGGGTTGTGGTATACATTGGGGAGATGAGAGAATTTTACAGAGGGGGTAGTTGTTGGGTAGGCCCGTCCCCTTGGCCAGCTTAGCAAAGAAGTGATAGTGTAGTGTTACTACTGTATGAGATGACGTTATGTTGACAGGTCTATTTTCTCAGGTAGCCACCAATGATTTATATATACATTAGATGACTGATAGGGGGTGCTGTGTTGAAGCCACCGTGCCTCTATCTTGGGAGTGTAAAAAAAATTGTTTGGAAGCTAGAGAAATGCATTTATTAAATGTCTACATTCGTTTTTGCCACGTGTATTCTATTAGAAACACCTTAATGCATACGTTTACATTTTATTGTGAGATAAATATATATATATTTTTTTATGAAAATCAAATATAAAAACACTATACTTTTTAGAGATTACTAATGCTACTGTCCCCATGACAACTTACTTAAATACATGTCATTATGTCCTTGAAACATTTCATTTAAATACTGTAGAATTCCATTCATTCCTATGGAGGACTTGTCAATATGGCCGACCGGTGGCTTCAAAGCCTCTCAATGGCCAATACATATCATCAGCAATCCAGGGTTTATATACATCGTTGGAGGAGATCCACCCTCTTGACCCGCTAAACATGTGGTGTTACTATTGTATAACGACGTTATGGTTGGCAGGTGTCATGTCTGATGGTGGACCTAGCCTCTAGGCCTGCTAAGCATGTAATGATATGTTACTAGATGATTGACAGGTGCATTGTCTCTGATTATAGACCCACCCTCTTAGCCTGCTCCAAATTCTCAGATAGCTCCTCCAGGGCGGTGGAGTGTCTCTGTCTCATCTCCAGGACCTGAGACTCGTGGTTCTTGGTCTCCTCGTCGATGGCCTTCTTCAGCTCAGCCACCTCCTGCTCTCGCTTGGTCCTGAGGAGAGAAAGGAGAGGAGAGAGGGGTTAGGAAGGAAGGTAGACCCTTAAACCTTACACCTCCCTGAGGTGCTGTCTCTCCATAGCCCTCATGCAGATACACACGCAGGTACTTTGCCAAATTATGACAGTGCCACTTTTTCAGTGCGACCCTACATCGGCTCTTTATCCTTTTCTAAAAGCACAGAATAAACATATTGGGACTACAGTAAACATATAAGCGTATCAGCGCAGCAGAGAGCAGTACATCTGACAAGCAGTGTCCCAGTACCTGAGCTCCTGCTGGGCAGCGGTGGTATCCAGAGTGTCCTCCAGCTCAGTCTTCAGAGCCTCCAGCTCCTCACTGAGGTCCCTCTTGACTTTCTCTGCCTTGTTCCTGGACACCTTCTCTGACTCCAGGTCCTCCTGCAGCTCTGACAGCTGGGCCTGCAGCTCCCGCACAGCTTTCAGAGCATTGTTCTTCTGGGCCGCCTCTTCATCACCCCTGATACACACACAACAAACCAATCAATTCCAAAATCAATTCCAAACATAGATTAGCTAGCTATTGTCAGGATACATTCCATTTCAATGAAGAGGTGAGAAATCATGTTGTGGGGCGTTCATCTGAGCAGTGCTTCTATAGTACAAGAGATGTCCAAATGTTAGGATCATTTTGGGTAAAACCATGGTACACAAAACTGCTACATGAAATCACTGCACATTCTCTAAATCTCCCAAAATGGCTGATCATTTCAAAATCATACAGGCCCTAGCAAGTGAGACTGCAGCGTGGTGACAAAATCCCAGTGAACACAGGGTGGCAGTGTGATCGACCTTACAGCGAGTGAGCTCATGAGGACCTGTGTGTGTTAGTCAGCCTGCCGTGTGTGTGTGTGTGTGTGTTTGTGTGTGTCCGAGCAGTGAGTTTCTTGACCGTGTCTGTCTGCCTTTCTCTGTCAGTAGAAATGCCATTGCGGGCGGGGCCATAATGAGATTGAATATGTGTTGTTGCTGGCAGTCAGGCTAGATTAAACTACTATTATTATTATTATTATTATTATTATTATTATGGATTCTGACACACTCACTCTAATATATCTACCCCTGGATTGGTAATTGGACTCGTTCTGTCATTTCTTGATGTGAATTTTCATTATTTGTGTATGTGTATTGTGTTTGAGAGACATTCTGCTACACTGTTGGAGCCAGTAACATAAGCATTTCACTGCACCTGCTATAACACCTGCTAATCTGTGTACGCAACCAATAAACTTTCATTTGACTCCTGAGCCCTGCCTGCATTCCTTAGACATTCCTGCGTTAAGAGCTTCTGAAGAGGCCTTTGCCAGGACCAAATAATGACTCTATGTCCAATTAGGTATTATACTGATGAAGCCATGAATAATAATATAGCTACTAAATGAGACATTATAGTCAAATAGCAACTGTCCAGACTATGGTAATTCAATAGCCCTACAATTATAAACAGTCATAAAATTCCAACTGGAATACTGTAGCCTAAGTAACAGTTTAATCAACTAGCCTATGACCAAGTGATGATTTCAGAAGGTCATTTAAGGGAGACTGTTTTCCATTGGCCTACAGTCTACACCTGAATTGGCCACTGTCTACACCTGAAATGGCCACTGTCTACACCTGAATTGGCCACTGTCTACACCTGAATTGGCCACTGTCTACACCTGAATTGGCCACTGTCTACACCTGAATTGGCCACTGTCTACACCTGAATTGGCCACTGTCTACACCTGAATTGGCCACTGTCTACACCTGAATTGGCCACTGTCTACACCTGAATTTGCTACAGTCACCACCTGAATTCACCACATCTAAATGATTGGACTTCACCTTCATGCCAATGACCTCTGTTGCAGCCAGAGGAGGAGCTCATTAGTACGTGGTTTCAGTTTCCCTAATCAAAAGGGACTTAATTGAACGTGACACCAAATGTGTTGCTCATTAATATTTTCCACTAAATTAGGTCTGAATTGGCTTCGGATTACAAAGAATGTTAAATGAACAATCGAGGTAATACTTGGATGCAAGTTGACACTCTTTATCCTTCTTCCAAGAGACAGGTCTTTTTCAAGCCAAACCTGGTAATGTTTTCCTTGAATCCAGCAGTCCTGTTCAGAAGCTATTAAAAATAAGCGTCTGTGAAGCGCAAACAGATTCCGTGACCAAATTCCTCTGAGGTGTGAGACGATCCGTCATGGCTGCCATGCCCAAGCTGAGATTCCTTTTCCTTTCCGTTGGGAAATGCAGTGAGAGACTTGGATGGGGCATATCATCAATCTCTATCAATCTGCCTCGGAGTATGCGTGTGTGCTATGTCTCTAGTGAGGCTGATAGCCAGCATAGCAGCACGCACTGCACTAAGGAAGGCATTAGTTAAGTTTAGAGTGAACCGATGCCACTGAACAACTAAGCAGCTGGACTGTGTGGCTGCTTTTACATATTGAGTTCAAAGCCAACATGAGGGTATTTGCCCAAATGAAAAAATACTGTAGTCTACTGTGGTTAAATAATATTGTATTCACTGTAGTGTTTTTGCGGACTTTACTGTAGTATTTACAATCTACTGCACTGTTGGAACTAGTAACGTAAGCATTTCGCTGCACCTGCTACAACACCTGCTAATCTGTGTATATACTACAGTCATTACTGTAGTGTTTTTGTGGTCTGTAGCATACTGTAGTATTTACTATAGTATACTACAACATTCTATAGTAAGTACTATACATGATTGAGGTATACTACAGTGTGTAGTATAGTATTCTACAGTATACAACACAATTCTATACTAAGTACTACACACGATTGAGGGATTCTACAGTGTGTAGTATACTATTCTACTGTATACTACAGAATTCTATAGTAAGTACTGTAGTATTCTATAGTAAACTGTGGTATTATTTAATGCGTGTGTGCCCGCCGGGTCTCAACTGCTTGGGCCCTGTAGAGTGGACTGTTGCTATGGGGACAGGCGATGAAAGTGGGAGTATATGTGTGGGTGCAGATCTAGCCGGTATGGTTTACTGGACCACAGTAATGGTCGGGCAGGTTGCCATAGGAACAGGCAACATGCGCTGTACCGGCCTGCATGGTGGGCAAAGCTTATTGATCCAGGTAGCTTTCACATAGTGCATCCTCCATTTCATTCGATTTCACCGTTTCAAAACATTTTCTTATTTTGTTATTGAGAATCCATTTTGGGGCTGGAGACGAGTATCTCACCTGGACAGAGCAGCCTGTAGCTCCTCCTCCTTCTTGGCCAGCTGGATCTTGAGCTCCTCTATCTGGGCCTGCAGCTCAGCTATCTGGTCCTGGAGGTCCGTGGTCTCAGCGTCTAGCTTCCTCTTGGCCTTCTCCAGCTCCTGACGAGTCTTCTCCTCCTTCTTCAGGCGCTCTGATGACACACACACACACACACACACACACACACACACACACACACACACACACACACACACACACACACACACACAGGTGGAAGGGCAGCGGGGTCAACCAAACGATGAAAATAGATGTAGGCCCAGCACTCAAAAGTATCCACTCCAACATTCCACTTAAGCAGAAGTAACCAGATTCTTCAGCTTGGTAAGCCATTAAGTCATTGTGGTGTCCGAACTGAAATGGAATTCCTATGCATATGCAGAATCACATTACCAGAGAAGTCTTCATCTTATCTAGTCTGTAGTCTCATCTTAATGTTATTATATGCAGTTGAACGTCTACCATGTTGAGGGAGTTACAGTAAGTTCTACAACTTTCCTCGATTCCTTGCAACATAAAAACGCTTTGGAGAAGAATGCCTGATGGGAAGGACCTTGGACCTTCTCCTCCAATGAAGCTAGAGAAAGAGAGCGAGGAAGAAAGAGAGCAAGGAATCGAGGAGACCAATTGAGGAAGAGCCACGTGAAGCCTTTACCTTCCAGGTCGACCATCATCACCTCCTGCTTGTTCTTGACCTTGCCCAGGTTCTTGGCCTTCTCCTCCTCCTCCGTCAGCTGGGAGGTCATCTCGGCGACACGGTCGTCCAGCAGCTTCTTCTCCTGTTGGGTGGAGAGAGGGGAGGAGAGATGTTAAACCTCTCTACAGTTTTCTACAACAGGGGTCTGCAACATGTGGCTCCAGAGCCTCATGTGGTTCTTTAGCTTCTCCTTCATGGCATCTTGTAATAAATAATTTGTATCAGATTAAGATCTTAAAAATCTCTACTATTCCCTGTACCCTTTAGGGTTCTATACAGGTCTAATACCTCATTTATGCCTTCTGCTTCAATCAAATGCCCGCTACTGTTCACACAGGGTTCAGCGTTCAGTGTTGGGAGGGGACATTCGATATTACGCTTTGTTCGAGAGGACCTAGCGGACGGTTTGGAAGCAGAAGGTGTAAATCAGGCTTAAGTGTGCATTCTTCTCTGACCTTGAGGAACTTAGAGTTCTGGTCCTCCAGCAGTAGAATGTCCTCCTCCATCTTCTTGATCTTGGCCTCGGCCGTCACCTTCTCCAGCTGCAGCTTCTGCCTGGCTGCCTCCTCCTCATCTAACTGCTCCTCTAGATCCTATGGATAGACAATGGACATACATACGTTCAACCAACAGAGACACTCAGTATCTTAAGCACAAGGATATGTACTGCAATGCTGAAGTTATCAATAGTTTTAGTTTGAATGAATTCCATCTAAACCAACATTAACTCATGAAATGATGGTGTGTGTGTTTGTGTGTGTGAGCGCAGGTGTCCATGCTGCATCCATATGTGCATATATGCGTCTCTCTCTCCGACCTGGATGTGGGTCTGCATCTTCTTCTTCTCGTTCTGCATGCTCTGGTTCCTCTCCTCCTCCTCCTCCACTCTGGACTCCAGGTCGTGGAGGATCTCCTCCAGCTCCTGCTTCTTAGCGGCCAGGCGGGCCCTCATCTCCTCCGCCTCGGCAAACAGCTCCGTCTCCGCCTGCAACTGCTCTGCAAGGATGTTCTTCTCCTCTAGGAGCTGTGGGGGACACAGAGGATAGAGAGCCAAGTTTACCTACGCTTCTTTTCTAGATGTTATTCGATTAGAATGTTGAAAGGTCAAACCTCCTCAAGCCTATAAAAAAGGTGCTATCTAGAACCGAAAAGGGATGGTTTGGTTGTCCCCATAGGAGAAACCTTTGAAGAACCCCTTTTAGTTCCAGGTAAAAGCCCTTTTGAAGTCCATGTAGAACCCTCTGTGGAGGGTTCTAACCCAAAATGTTTCTCCTATGGGGACAACAGCAGAACCCCTTTGGAAGCCTTTTTTCTAAGAGTATACTACTCAACCTTCAAACCTAGTGGCTGGACATCTACTACACAGCATGAACTATGGAAGCCAACAACATTCACAACGGCTGGAGCAAGTTCATATGTTGTTTTCTCTCCAGCAGTGCATATTTCAGAAGAATAGCTAGACTGAGGTATGGAACCATGGCATTGGGTTCAGGTACGGGCTCCAGGTAGTAACGCACCTGTTGGTGTTTCCTCTCCATATCCACCAGCTCTCCCTCCACCTTGCTCTGTCTCTCCTTCACCTTGACCAGCTCCTCGTCTTTGGCCTGCATCTCCTCCTCCTGCCGGGTCACCTGGAGCAGAGGTTTCACCTGGAAGGGAAACAGGAGGAGGGTCCCATCAAGGTCAGGGGAGGGAGGAAAGGAAGAAGGGAATAGGATAAGGTGTAGAGAAATGGCCATATGCATCCTGTTAACAGAGGGTGTAGATGTGGTCTCACGGCACGCTCCATCAGTAAAACCCCCACTCACCTTGGTGAAGAGTCTCCACCACTGCCAGTGGCGCAGCTTGAGGTAGGCAGCACAGTTCCTCTGGAGGACCTTCAGAGCACTCAGCTGCTGCTGCTTCTTAGCAAACGCCCTGAGGAGATGCATAATTAAGAGACTGATATCACATACAGCTTTACTTTGGCTACTTAACTTGGCCACAGCTGTATCCCAAACCATATCAATCACAGTGTCATTTTGACTTAATACCGTTTTAGCAACATCACTTATCTGTACTTATGCCGTCGTTTTTGTTGCATTGAAATCAAAGGGCATGAACATGCCTCAGTAATGAGGTGGACATTTAAACCTACTTGACTGAGTGATAGGGGACAGACTGCTGAGTCATGGTACTTACTATGTAAAGTGATTTGAAGTCTGGAAGTCTGGAAAGTCTGGCTATATAAATATGAATTAAGTTCTGAATCCATTATTAACCCTAATGACTCACTTGCGTGCCAGGTAGCCGCGGCAGACAGACTGGAAGTAGATGATGATGTCAGTGATCTTCAGGTCTCTCTCCTCCTCCAGGTGGGCCAGGACTCCGGTCCTGAAGAAGATCTTACTCTGGCCGATACGGAACAGGTTGGGGTCCAGTTCCAACGCTCTGATCTGTTACAATACACAGGAGAATACGAGTAAATGAGAAAGGTCAGCATGCAAATCCAATATTTTTTTGTTTGTTAATTGTGTCATTTTAAACAGGGTGGTGCAATGACACAACTCATATTTTCATAAGTTTCAAAACTTATTGTGTTAGCTCATTGTGTTAGTTAATAGATAACATTGGAAGTCCTTTACCATCCTTTCGCAGGCCTGTTTCCCGTCCATGAAGCCCTTGGGGATGGCATTAGGGGTCAGGATCTCGTACCTGGGATAAATAGAGAAGTATTAGGAGTTAACACACTGGCATATACCCTGAGATCACTGTAAGTGAGGGCAGTCTAGTTGGCTCACAGTGAAGACAAAGAACACAAGCACAATAGTTATGTGTCCTGTTTCCGTGGTTACCTCTGTCTGAACTCCTGGAAGACGATGCGGTTGGGGAAGCCTTGTCTGCAGATACGGATCCCCTCCAGAACTCCATTACACCTCAGCTGGTCCAGAACCAGGTGGGGCTCCAGCTTACCAGCCTGACATGGGAGAGAGATGAAGTGTTATAAATAAATAATGCACAAATCTGGTACACGTGTACAAGCAAAGACTATTACCCATTAACCTACAGAAGGTCTAGCAACATATACTCAGAGAAAACCCTGAAATTAAGAGATCAATTCAAGTCTCACCCCTGTTGGCTATAGTATAGAACAGGTGGCCTGGTATAGTTAGACTGACATGTAAAGTATGACAGGATATACTACTCACCTTCTTCTCGTGGTTGGGGATAATACAGCGGACAAAGTTGGGGTTGGTGTTCCTCAAGGTGGCCATGAGCTTGGTGAGGGACTCCTTGTAGAGCTGGCCCACTGTGCGGAACATGCCCTTCTTGGTCTTGTAGGTGGCTCCGAACGTCGTCTCCGCCATGCCCGCCACCTGGTCCAAGCCCACGATGCGGTCCACTGGCGAGAGAGGGAAGGAAAAGGGTTAGAATGGGGGGGGGGGGGGGGGGGGGGGGGAGGTGTTGGGAGCTGTTGGGAGGTGTTGGGAGCTAAATCACAGACAGACAGACAGACACAGGATGCCGGGAGTAGCAGCAGCCAGCAACAATGTGTGTCAGCTGCGGGTGTGGATAGATGAGGACCACTAGGTATGACTGGCAGCCTCTGGATTGGTGGGGACGGGCAAGGACAGGGCTAGAGGATCACCTAAAACTGTAGCCCCGGACAAGCACAACTGATTCAACACGTCAAGTAATCATCAAGCCCTTGATGACTTGAATCAGGCATTTTTATCCGGGGCTACGACAACGATGTGTGCTGTTGGGGGTACTGGAGGACTGGAGATGGGAACCACTGCTATACAGTATACATG
Source organism: Oncorhynchus kisutch (assembly GCF_002021735.2). Lineage (NCBI taxonomy): Eukaryota > Metazoa > Chordata > Actinopteri > Salmoniformes > Salmonidae > Oncorhynchus > Oncorhynchus kisutch. The sequence continues at coordinate 68,143,788 of NC_034174.2, read as the reverse complement.
CTTGGTTCCAGGGTCTGTATTCGTAAACGTTCTTCAGGCTCGGTACAGCTGATGAGGGGAGGGATGGTTGCTAGTCTTCTTGAGCAGTATGTTCTCACACTACTCCTTTCAGCAGTCATTCAGAGTGACACCCTTTTAGGATAACCACCATTGACATTGACATTTCACAGCCTGGGACCTTTCGTACACATTGGCTTTTTGCATCATATTAGCATAATCTGACAGTAAGTCACACAGGGCCACATCATATCCATAACTTCAGATTCACAACATGCCTTGCGTTTTATTTTGGTGTGTCATTATTGCTGGGCTGGTGTGTTGACAAGCGTCATATTTACAACACGTTGCATAAAACAGTTTTGATACGAGGCATGCTGATGAATTAACCATTGTTTATCCAAGAGTCCATACAGGTAATTCATCAAAATCAAACCTCCAACTGTGTTATTTGGCTCCTATGTTTTCAGGCAAACAAAACTCCAGGAATGTCCTACAAAGTTCCAGACGTTTTGCATTCAGTCTGTAGATATTGTACCACTGTCACACCTGCTGTGTATCAACGTCTGTAGTACTGTAGAATCGGGTCAAGAGAAATGCCAAATATTACATGTGGTTCCAATTCTCTGTTACTTTGAAAAAATAAAAGGGGGAAATGAATGCCATTAATCTTTCCTCAGTCAAGCCTCAATTCCTTAATTCCCTTTATGCTTAAATATATGCCTTGGAAAGAGAATACAACCCTTAATAAAAATACAGATTCCAGAAAGGAGAATAGGCTTTGGTTTGAAATAGTGAATAACCAGTGCTCTTAACCTTTCCACCATACTGTAAGGAAGCGGTCGAAATGTACACTATTGTTACCCGGAGGAAAATGGGGGAGGGTCATGCTTTTTCAATTTCAGTCAGGGGGAGGGTTCAGTAGTTTTTATTTGGTCCAGGGGAGGGTCATGTCATTCGGAATAGATTAAATGTCATACACTCATAGAAAAAAGTTGCTATCTAGAACCTAAAGGGGTTCTTTGGCTGTCCCCATAGGAGAACCCTTTGAAGAAGCCTTTTTGGTTCCAGGCAGAACCCGTTTGAGTTCAATTTAGAACCCTTTATACAGAGGGTTCTACAAGGAACCCAAAATAGTTCTACCTGGAACCAAAAAGGTGTATTCTACGCGGACAGCCGGAGAACCCTTTTTTCTAAAAGTGTATTGCTCAGTGTTTGAGAATTAGTTGCTTATTATATCTGGATGTGTGCCCGATGCTGCCCCGCCTCCCTGATTCTCTGCTTGGTGCGCAATATCAGGTGCCACTACTGTGGTCTCAATAAAATGATCCATAGACTATACTATATGCTATAAGCCTAGGCTATATGAAGAGTATGCTTGGAAAAGCACAGAGCAACATTATATTTCTCATAAAATGTACTTCCTTCTCATGTTTTTGCGCTGCTGGGATGGTGTACAACCAGGCTACACTCTCAACCAATCAATCAAATTGATTTATAAAGCCCTTTTTACATCAGCAGATGTCACAAAGTGCCTATACAGAAACCCAGCCTAAAACTCTAAACAGCAAGCAATGCCGATGTAGAAGCACGGTGGCTAGGAAAATCCCCTAGAAAGGCTATGAGGAGTAGGCCAGTCCTCTTCTGGCTGTGCCGGGTGGAGATTATAAGTACATTGCCATTAAGGCCAGATTGTTCTTCAAGATGTTCAAATGTTCATAGATGACCAGCAGGGTCAGATAATAATCATAGTGGTTACAGAAGGTGCAACAGGTCAGCACCTCAGGTGTAAATGTCAGTTGGCTTTTCATAGCCGAGCATTCAGAGGTCGAGACAGTAGGTGCGGTAGAGAGAGTGAGAGAGAGCGAGGGAGGGTTGTAATTACACACTGCAATTGACAGGCTGGCCTGCCCTGCTCTTGTTTATGTAGGCTTAAAATCTTTTGTTCAGCCTAACCATTTTCGTCCCAAAAATGCTATGTTTGTGTGCGCGGACTAGCCCTACTGATGTCCTGTTCAGTTTGAGAGGAAGAGCGTGAAGACGAGAAGGAGGACCGGAGGTAAGCTTGCTACTGCTATAATTGATTTTAATAAAAAACAATGTTTCGTTGCCCATAATGAAGCTATTTATCAGAGTTACTGACCTCACAATAAGCCATATTCAAGTAATTTACATAGCTTACATTACGATGAAGTGGCAGCCGCGGAGATGGACAGCGCATGGGTGCTGGAAGGCTAGTTCAAGTCCTAATTCATTTAAACGATCTTCATTTTAATTTGACTTCAGGCTACTAACAACGAGGGCTTTGTGTTGGAGACGATTTCTTCCTATTCAAGAAATAAGAGGTAGGCCTACCTGTTTGACAGATCAAATTATAGTCTACCTTCCATAGACTTTGTCAGCTAAGTCCTTCAGACACCACTACACTCCTTAAATATCTCAGTGTCAGTGGAGGGCTTGGTGTGTGAACTTAAAATCAGGGCGCGAATTGTGGTATGCAAGGGTAGTGTGGATTTTGTGAAAGAAAATGGCATAGGCCTGCCCCTTGTTATATATATATATATATATATTTTAAAACTGAATATATAAAGTGATCAATAACGCAATGTTTGTGCTAGAAACAAGTTGTAAAATGCAGGGGAAAGATGTGAACCAGATGCATATGGGATATCTTTGGTTTGTCTCTATGCCACAACCTTCTATAGCCGAGGGGACAAAAAAAAACTGGGAAGTAATGTGTGATTCTGTCACTGTTGGATTCTAGCTTGAAATATACTTCTTCATGTTACCAGAACTTCTTGATTACTGTACATGTACAAGGAATGTATATGTTGGGGTCAATGGAGGGCGGATAGGAACTAAGTTTATGGAAAGTTACTGACTGAGGGAGTGCAGAAAGTTGACATTCTGTCAAACATGTTATTGTTCAATCTCATGGCTCCTAAGGAGGGAGGCAAAGGGCAACGGTCTGGTTTCAGTCACTGATAATGTAGGTCAGTCGTGGGTTAGGGAGGAGCAAGGAATTCAGGCCCGAGGTCAGGTCAGATGAAGTGAGAAGGAACAGTCCTATCCCACACACACATACTTCTACGCCCACGAAGGTTCCAGCATCAGGCAAGGCCATGACGACACCAGTGAGACGAACCAATTAAGTTACTGACTAGCAACATAGGTGTATTGGCTGTCTAGATGTGCAAGAAGTTGACTCCTCCTAGTAGGAGGGTATAAATATATGTGCTTGTGTAAACATGTCTTTGTCTTTGCAGCTGTATGACCCAGTGGGTGAATAAACTTGGCTTGAGCTTTTTCTAGTTGTCCGTGAGTTTTTACTCTGCTAGTTCAGAACCTAACAGTTGGCGTTGTCGGCAGGATTCACCACGATTTACAGTCAAACTAAAGAGTCCGAATCAGTGAAACAGGAGCCGGCACCAAAAACAAGGTAGGCACAGTTCCTACACCTGTTACCACTCATTCTGACATCTTGGGGGAGATGAGAGTCATAGGCTGAACGAATTATAGGACACGGACCTAGAAAGCCTAAGTTTATTCAGTAGTCCCATCGTGTTACGACCAGCCGTAAAATATTGGGGGAGGGTAGGTTCCGTATGGATAGGTCCCAAGTGGGGGTGTTCCTCTGCAAGATCCATAGAAATATAGGGTTACGGGTAGGTTCCGTAAGAATAGGTTCCGAGTGGAGCTAGTTCTCTGCAAGTTCCGTGGGTGACACTACAGTGTAAGGTAAGTTCCGTTTAGGATCGGTCTCTAGTGGGGGTGTTCCCCTGCGGGATCCGTAAGTGGGACGAAAGCCCCAGCCGCAATGGCCGTGAGGCCGTAGAGTGTGTGCGTGTGTATGGATAAAGTGTCATGCTTGAGTACTAGAATAGTAGGTTGTAGAGAAGTAGTCCATGGGGAAGGACAAAGGAGGAACGTGGATGGAGATAGAAGGTTGCCTATAAGTTCTGGAGGAGAGCCTCATTCACGGTTAGAAAAGCAAAAAGATATTAAAATATTTTCTGAACGTGATGTGTGTATAAGCAGCAGCAATAAGGAGAATGTTTGGTTTATGCCCTATTGGGGCAGGGAACCGTGACAGATTGTGTGGAAATAGGAAGACATCTGTGAATAATTCCGGTTGTCTGTGTTGTCAACAACAGTGATATATGAAGCGTGACACCAGTCTGTATAAGACATTAGGTCTCCCGTATTCTCAAGTAGTAAATAGTCAGACACTTCAGTATTGGTTCTAATACAAAATAGGTCCCGTGACCAAATGATTAGGTACCTATACCATAACTACTCTCCGGGAAGTGGACTAAATTGGTCTGAAAAGCCTGTATTATTGTTTGTTGTATTTTCTTCATGGTGTAATCATTACATAATTTGAATTGAACAAAACAATAATAAAGGCTTTTCAGACCAATTCAGTCTAAGTAGGCAGTATCTTATGCTAGCAGGAGAAGAGCATTACTGAAAGGTATTGCCATCCATTAGCCTAATGACTACTATACTAGTACCGAGACATAGGCGACGACCAACAATGACATGCAGCCTAGAAGCAACGGGAGCCTGTGTATGGAGGTAGGCTTCACCATGCTGCACTGCTAAGCCATGGATCTACATCAGCATGTCATAACATAAAACGTCATACATCTCTATGGACAACACCATGCTGCGCTGCTAAGCCATGGATCTACATCAGCATGTCATAACATAAAACGTCATACATCTCTATGGACAACACCATGCTGCACTGCTAAGCCATGGATCTACATCAGCATGTCATAACATAAAACATCATCCATCTCTATGGACAACACCATGCTGCACTGCTAAGCCATGGATCTACATCAGCATGTCATAACATAAAACATCATCCATCTCTATGGACAACACCATGCTGCACTGCTAAGCCATGGATCTACATCAGCATGTCATAACATAAAACGTCATACATCTCTATGGACAACACCATGCTGCACTGCTAAGCCATGGATCTACATCAGTATGTCATAACATAAAACGTCATCCATCTCTATGGACAACACCATGCTGCACTGCTAAGCATGGAACCTTCTACAGCTACAGTCATTACATTCACCTGGAGGCTCATCAAGACAAGTGACATTGTTCTGTATCTCTACGATACAGAGAGACAGGGGGATAAAAACACCTGACAGAAGAGAAAATGAAAACAGAAAAAGGTGAAAACACAAACAGAGGTTAGAAGGCTGATGTCAGACTGATTACTATTAGTATCATGTTAGCTAAATAAGCAGCAAACATTGTCCCTAAATCCCGAAAACAAATAGGCCTGAATTATGATGAATTAACCAATCTAAGTAATAATAACTGTTAATCATCAAGCCAGTGCTAACACATTCCTTCTCTGTTAACCATGTGGACAGGACAGGGACCGGGGACGTAACTTACCGTCTCTCCAGAGCTCGGCCACAAACTTGTCAGTGGACTGGTTGAGCAGCGTGGCCACGTTGTCATTCAGGGGGTCCATGTTCTTCATCAGCCACTCATCTGCCTTGTAGTCCACCTGGGGAGGGAGGAGAAGGTCAGAACCATCCAGGCCGTGAGAGATATTAGCAATAATTGCCCTTCCGGGATGAATAAAGTTCATTGAATTGAACTGTCGGAGAGTGGTGATGTACAAACAAAATGACTGCTGAGGTTCCAAATTGATTTCACTAGAGATGACATAAGACTCCAAATCATTCCAGGAAAGTGTGTTTAAAGACGACGTCTGCATAATATTGAACAGATGTGGTTACGGTGTACCGCAGGACTGCCTGCACTGAAAGGGGCCCGGGTCTCTAATTGCGCAACACTGACTGGACGCTAGACCTACTAGCCAAACCTTCTCCCACATATCTGATACATAAAACCAGGACTATACTCCTGCGGAATTTGAATACCACAGAGGAGAGAGCGTCAAGAGCGATACAGCAGCCAGAGGTTGATGAGAACAGGATAGGGGCTAGTGATGGAACAGACAATGCCTCAGGACACATTATAACAGTGGCTTTCCAAAAGGACCTGGTGTGTCTCCAAGATCACTACAGGGGAAAACCTCAGAGAAATCAGAAGATCTGGAAGGTCTAGAAGTAAGTTCTGCAGCTTGAAAGGACCTGGTGTTCCTCCAAGAATACTACAAGCCAAAGGCTCTGTGGTCTACAAGTAGTGCAGATGACGTAATCCAAAGTCATTTGTAAGTGGATACATAAAAATAGCCCCAAAAACTGCCTCAGAGGAAAATAATCTGTCTATAATCCATCCCAGTGTATTGTACATGTTTAATCTTGTTTACTCCCGATAGATTTCTGGATTTTTACACCAATCTTTGGGTTACAATTTTTTTTTGAAACTATCCCTTAAACTATCCTCCACCACCTATGTGTAATCTCACCGGTCCGTACCTTGCCAGCGTAGTGGATGATGCAGAAGTCAGCCTTGTCCTTTAGCTGTCTGGGCTTCTGGAACTTGGAGTGGGTGCCCTGCTCCTGGACCAGCTTGTCGATGAAGGTCTTGTCTGTGGCCTTGGGGAACCAGCACTCCTCATCCAACAGAGCCAGCACACCAGGAGGGTTCGCCTGCAGGATGACAGCACACAACAGGGCCGTGTTCAATAGGACACCGGGGAAAAACGGAAAACTAATTGTTTTAGTTAACTTTGTTCCTTACCGATTCACTCTGTTTCAAAACGTTAGCTGCTCATTGAACATGACCCAAGTATCGACAACAGCACAACACCACAAGACACACACACACTCACTAAACGGATACTGACCGGCCTCTCGATGAGGTCGATGCAGGGCTGCAGGTCCAGGCCGAAGTCGATGAAGCTCCACTCGATGCCCTCCCTCTGGTACTCCTCCTGCTCCAGGACGAACATGGTGTGGTTGAACAGCTGCTGCAGCTTCTCGTTGGTGTAGTTGATGCACAGCTGCTCAAACGAGTTCAGCTACAGGAGAAAGGCATACAAATTGATTTGATCTTTTCAGAACTCAGAAACTCAAGGAACTTTGTCTCAAATGTGAAGAAAGCAGTAAGATGGATCATTTCTTAATTCATCCCTAGGGGGAAATTGATTTGTAAGGAGTTTCAGATATGTAAAATCAACAAGACTACATTATTTCATTTATGAAACACCAATGAATACCACTTCTCCATAGCCAAGATGGTGAGATTCCTTCAGCTCAAACTGGCACCGGTAACCTACTGCTTTTTACAGTCTTCGTTCTGAACTATGAGGGTTTTGTCTTTTTAACCAATAAGCCAAAACAATAACTGCAGCTGATTGATTTTTGTTTGCTCTCACTAAATTGATCCCAGGGATCGTGATTTATTTTCCTGTTCTTTTGGCTCAACATTACAACACTGCAGCCAAAAGTTTTAGTGGGGGAATAAACAGCTGCCACAAACCAGAAGGGAAACAGATAGGTTGGGATTTCAGCACAATATTTAGTGATCTTGGGAAATCGAGTGTTCTATCGTCGACAAGGTTCATGTCAACAATGTCTGAACCGTCTGAACTCGCCTCTTGTTGAACGAGCCTCGCATGATAACTATCGTCTATCAAGTCATAAACCAACTAATGACCTTGGTGTGAATGATATAAAACTAAATGAGGATGACACCCAAGAGGCATTTTTAGAAGTGCTGAGATTCCCATAATTGACCCTGAGGAGGGAATGGGTTCAAAGTGCAATTGGTCCACAGGATAAATGATCAGCTGTTTCCCACAAATGTCAATCAGATCATTTTCCCACAAAAAAACATCCTTAGACCAATCAGATGACCAGTTCCATAGACAGGATGAACTAAACCAAACCAAGTCCCCTCTCTCTTCTCTAGCTGTTTTCTCTGTATCTGGAAGAGATGGAGGGACCTTGTCAAGGCCTTATTTGCCATGTATTCAAGTACCTGTAGAGGCCTACGCAATGAAGTACCTGGAAGATCTCAAAGCCAGCGATGTCCAGGATGCCGATGAAGGAGGCCCCCTGGCGTTTGGTACGGTCCAGGGCCTTGTTGATGCGGTGGACCAGCCAGCGGAACAGACGCTCGTATGTGGCCTTGGCCAGAGCCTCCACTGCAAAGTCAGCCTAGAGAGAGAAATCGAGACAGAGGGGTGGGGGAGAGGGGGAGAAAGAGAGAGAGAAATATGCATTCCTTATTAGATTGTCTTTCTCTGGTAAGACTTGGCAAGTGAGTCTGCCATTCTCAGCCTTGGGGGTCGCACGGCTAGACCTCTATTGTTCTAAATCTAACACAGAGGTGGACGGGAAACACACCCCACAGTACTAACCTTATCCTGATCCAGAGTCAGTAGTACAGTGAGTCCATAAAGGGGTGATGAGTGAAGCAAGGAGAGCTTCTGTGGTGTAGCGTTTGTGTCTTACCTGTTCTTTGGTCTGGGCCTTCTGGACGTAGTCTCGTCCCACCTTGATCCTTGGAGACAGGATGGCCCGGGTGAACTCCATCACGTTCAGCCCCAACAGGTGGCACAACTTCTGGGCCGCTGGTAGAGGAGAGGAGGAGGAGGAGGGAGATAGAGGAGGGGTGAAAAAAGAGAAAACAGTAGTAACATTAAATGTTCGTTCTCAAGATGTGATTACAGGCAACACAAATAACTTTACAATACTCAAATATCCCTTACATAGACTCAAAGCAGTAGCAGGGAAAGAAGAAGCAACATTTGAGGTTAAATGTTATTGGGATATGATTATATATATATATTTTTTTTATATAGACCCGACAGATAACCCTATTAATCCTCCAATTCCCATAAACACCAGTGAGTTGGAAAACAGTAAAAACCATATAGGACTTTCCACCACCGCTTGAGACCACCAGAAAAGACATACCACTGGCAGCAGGCCACAGCGCCACATGGTCGGTAGCTAAGAATTACATTCTCCCCCTTCTGCCAGAAGTTGCTCACATTTGACCGTTAATGGTAAAGAATAATAAGCAAGAACTGACTGCCTCCCCCTGCCAGTCCAGTAACTCTAAGGTATGCCTGGAGCAGACCTTGGATCCAAATACTATTTGAAATATTTCAAGTAGTTTGGGCATTGGCTCTAGTCTGCCTGGAGTGTCAGGTGAATGGGGTTTGCACTTTTGGGACTTTTGTATTGGTTCCATTGCAAAATGCAAGCTCAACCAACCACAGCTTAAGTATTTGAAATAACTTAGAATAGTATTTGAACCCAGGTCTGGACTAGAGTTCAGGGTAGGGGGTAGTTAAACACACAGCTATTTAGAACACCCGTGGGTTAACAACACAGACTTGATTTAAGACATGTCAAAACGGCTTTAATGATATTTGTCTTTTGGATCTGGGGGAGATGTTTGATTTTTAAATATTTGTCACAGCGGGAGCTTCTGGAGAGGTAAGAACGATACCATCTGCATCATTTCCAGGGGTAGAGTTGCCAGCGCAGAGCCTGCTAAAAACATCTGCTTCTGTCCTAGATCTGTTTTCCACATTTGGTAATAACTGGCTGGGCCACGGCATTGACATGCACTTGCTACCCTCTCCTCTTTAAATAGCAGGAATGCAGCAGTAACACTGAGGCAACCTTTTCGTTTGTTCTTTCTTCGAAGTAAAGTAGGGGAGTAAATCTGAATAATGATGTTGTTTGAAGGTGTGTGACAGGACCAGGGAGAGATGGGAAGGTTCAATCGTTACAGCTCTGACGTGTGACCCAGCCTGGTTAGCACAGGTCTGGGAGGAAGATGAGGAAGAGGACAATAAGGTCTGAACATGAGAATGTGAGGAGCTTCCTTGACATCAATACATGTGACAACTGCCAACTACCTACCTGTGTTCTCAGGCATAGAGGCCTGGTCTGAGTTCCTCTCCTTCTTGAAGACGATGTTCCCAAACTGAAGCACGGAGGAGACCACCTTCAGCATGGCTGCAAGCACAGAGGACGTTATCATAAACTTACCATGAACGGCACACACTGCTCTGTGTTTGTTGGAATACATGGAACTGTTATGAGCATGGAAAGTTATAATAATGACTAATAATAGTTATAATAATTACTGCAAAGCTGTAAAGTGTTGACGTAAAAAAGGGCTTTAAAAAGTTGACAGTCAGACAGATGAGAGTGAGGAGGGTGGTACCCAGGATCTCGTCGTGGGAGAAGCTCATGATGTGCATGGCCTCCATGGTCTCCTGGAAGTTGTCTTTGTCCTGCTGACCAGGGACGGTAACGTTGCCGTTGGACAGGAAGCGGTAGCTGTTGAAGCCCTCCAGGAGCAGGTCCGCTACACAGAGGAAAGGGAAATGACGTGGAGATAGCTGCTCCGAGGTCACAAAGGACAAAAGGCAAACATGCATTTTTGACAGTCAGCCCACTGACAGGTGATGTTATTGTGATACCAGCTAGTGAGCGACACGGAGTCGCGTCAAGACACCGCGTCAAGACACACAATGTTATTGTGATACCAGCTAGTGGGCGTCAAGACACCTCAGGCCAATGGCTAGAGAATCAATGTTCTGCATGTCAGAGGGTGACTATTCTTTACAGAGGCCATATGGGTCCGGGTCGTTGAAGTTATGCTGATGGTACATATCAGACTACTTACACCTGAGATGTTCTCCCGCCCCACACAGCAGCTGGTAGAAGATGTGGAAGGTGCGCTCGTCTTTGGCTTGGCGAACAGCTCTCGATTTCTCCAGTAGATCTGTCCCATCGCAGTCAAGGAAGGGCAGCCTTTATACAGTAAAGAAAGATATTAACCCCCTAGAGTAGATTTATGTGGCCCCCGCTGGATTCAATTAGCATAATACAACAATACCCATCAAAATCTGTCCGTTTATGTAAATGATTAATATCATAGCTTGCATGGAACATTTAAGCTAGCTGTTTGGAAGGATACAAGTTTCGATGTTGGCCCCGACGATGTATCCGGTGACATCAAAGTTGATCCGGATGAACTTTCCCTGCAGGGAGAGAGAAACGGAGGGTGAGAAAAGCAGACAAACCATTTCACCGCATCCACGTCTCCCTCAACCAGGTCTCACACTGTGCTGCAAGGCCTTCCCTTTTCTCCCTCTGAGTCACATCACAATAAGGCTACATTTGATTAGTCTGGTCCCAGAACTGTATGTGCTTTAGTCAACTACTGTAGTCAGATGAGTTGGCTAAAGCACATACACAGATCTGAGACCAGTCCAGGCCATTGTATTTTATCCTCATTTGGCCACATTCCTGTTGGCCTCTACTGTCCTGGGGTCTGGATTAGACTACATTCCTGTTGGCCTCTACTGTCCTGGGGTCTGGATTAGACTACATTCCTGTTGGCCTCTACTGTCCTGGGGTCTGGATTAGACTACATTCCTGTTGGCCTCTACTGTCCTGGGGTCTGGATTAGACTACATTCCTGTTGGCCTCTACTGTCCTGGGGTCTGGATTAGACTACATTCCTGTTGGCCTCTACTGTCCTGGGGTCTGGATTAGACTACATTCCTGTTGGCCTCTACTGTCCTGGGGTCTGGATTAGACTACATTCCTGTTGGCCTCTACTGTCCTGGGGTCTGGATTAGACTACATTCCTGTTGGCCTCTACTGTCCTGGGGTCTGGATTAGACTACATTCCTGTTGGCCTCTACTGTCCTGGGGTCTGGATTAGACTACATTCCTGTTGGCCTCTACTGTCCTGGGGTCTGGATTAGACTACATTCCTGTTGGCCTCTACTGTCCTGGGGTCTGGATTAGACTACATTCCTGTTGGTCTCTACAGTCCTGGGGTCTGGATTAGACTACATTCCTGTTGGCCTCTACTGTCCTGGGGTCTGGATTAGACTACATTCCTGTTGGCCTCTACTGTCCTGGGGTCTGGATTAGACTACATTCCTGTTGGCCTCTACTGTCCTGGGGTCTGGATTAGACTACATTCCTGTTGGCCTCTACTGTCCTGGGGTCTGGATTAGACTACATTCCTGTTGGCCTCTACTGTCCTGGGGTCTGGATTAGACTACATTCCTGTTGGCCTCTACTGTCCTGGGGTCTGGATTAGACTACATTCCTGTTGGCCTCTACTGTCCTGGGGTCTGGATTAGACTACATTCCTGTTGGCCTCTACTGTCCTGGGGTCTGGATTAGACTACATTCCTGTTGGTCTCTACAGTCCTGGGGTCTGGATTAGACTACATTCCTGTTGGCCTCTACTGTCCTGGGGTCTGGATTAGACTACATTCCTGTTGGCCTCTACTGTCCTGGGGTCTGGATTAGACTACATTCCTGTTGGCCTCTACTGTCCTGGGGTCTGGATTAGAATACATTCCTGTTGGCCTCTACTGTCCTGGGGTCTGGATTAGACTACATTCCTGTTGGCTTCTGTCCTGGGGTCTGGATTAGACTACATTCCTGTTGGCCTCTACTGTCCTGGCGTCTGGATTAGACTACATTCCTGTTGGCCTCTACTGTCCTGGCGTCTGGATTAGACTACATTCCTGTTGGCCTCTACTGTCCTGGGGTCTGGATTAGACTACCCCTGTGCATGAGGCTGTGATCTGACTGTGAACAAACAGAACAAACCTCTCTAATCTAAACTGGATCCAGAATCAAAGCCATTAATGAATAGCAGAAACGTTTCTTGTCCTCCTGGAACGTTCCTGTGTAATAATACAAAGATAATAAAATACATTCCTCTCTATTGATTTCTCTTCCTTATCCTCAAAAGATTCCAGGAAGTTTTGGAAAACTCCCAACAAACACACATGCCAGCTAAATCTGTCTCAAGTGCCAGTTATTTGAGCAAGAGATAGTGAGTGAGATGGCATGAGTGGCTTTTAGTAAGCCACAGAGGAACATACATTATAAACGTAGGGAAGACTTCAAAATAAGCTCGATACGGTCTTGAGAATGGCATTATTTTGGGGAAATATGTATACATGCTTTACTTACGAATCGTGACGAGTTGTCATTCTTCACTGTCTTGGCATTGCCGAAGGACTCGAGGATGGGGTTGGCCTGTAAGAGTTGACGTTCCAATTCACCCTGAAAAAGAGGAGCGATATTACAGCCAAGCACTGGGTCCAAGCACATATGCCCCCTTCCCCCAACTAAACCTTTTACAAATAACAAGCACAAAAAAAATGTTGGCCCAGGATAATTTTTTCCCCCCAATACACACAATGACCCATTTTATGTTCATCAATGTCAATCTAACAATCACATAGTGTCACACAGATTATTGATCATGAAACATATGTAGGCGGACGGACACCGTTTCCCCAGTAATGTTGATGACCATAAAAACTAGTAGAAAAGAGAGAATTGACAGGTATTGGACAGGAAACGACAGGTATTGTAACACTGTAAAAGACAGATCAATGGAACATGTTCAGGAAACCACTTTACAGTCTCTCTGCTCAATATCCTACAACAGTACGTCCAACTAAAACTAAAGAGATAGAGGAGATAGGGAGAAAGAGATGAGAATAAATTGGGCCTGTTCTGTGCGTTAACGGCACGCGTTTCCTGTAGTCTGGTCACTCAGTGTAGAACCTCTGGGTTTGGAATGGAATGGATTAGAACCTTGTTGCTCAGTGGTGGAACACAACAGAGCAGAACTGCAATGACTCTCTCCACACCGCATATGGTTCAGTTGAAGCTCAACCCATCCACAAGCGAATGTTCAAACCCATCTGGACTCATGGCTTGCATCTCCTCTTTCTATTGTGAGACCAACATCAAAGTCATCAAATCAAATGTTATTGGTCGCATACACATATTTGGCAGATGTAACTGCGGGTGTGGCGAAAGGCTTGTCAAATAACAACAAACAAAAAGAAATGCTCCAACGTTGCTTAGGAGCTAGAAGCAGAGCTGCCAATGTCTGTCGGCGCCATCTTGATGATGGAAGCCATTGTCTAACCATCGAGCCTGCAAAACAACCTAATCCAATCAATCCCTGTTTACAATGTCGAGGTACACAGTACAATCATGAAAAGTACCAGTATATTTGTGCAACAGACAAACCAATAAATCTATTCACAGATGTCTCATGTATTGAACAGTACACAGCTGTGTTTCAGCGTGGTGGTGTATTACGTGTGGGGAGCTCGCTGCTGTGAGCCAGGCGGATGGGTGGGTGCTGGATGAGTTGGGGCGAATGAGGTGACTCAGAGAGGAAGGCCATATCTCTCCAGTTAGTGATTGAGATAGAGATCCTGAGGAAACGGACTCAATTGTTTAGCACACTGACAGATACTGGGGAAACAGACCAGTTTAACACACTGACATAAGCCAGAGACACACTCAATCCTATAAGGAAGAATCCGTCATCATTAGAGATCCCGTTAAGGGAAGGAGGGAGGGAACGGTGCTCTGTTCACTTCTCACACCTATCGTAGATCCTATCTGGCTGACTGCCAGGGCGGAATAGAATGTTCAATAGGTATGAAATGGAACGAAACTCTCCAAAATGTAAAGGTGGTATCCAAACGTGTCCAATAAGAAATACTGGTTTTCATCTCCTGTTGCTACAGTATACCCTAATGGACAGGAGGACCCTGTGCAGATGTTTAGACAGGTGGCCCATTACGATCCCATCCAGAACCTCATTCTAGGCTTGGTCATGACTGGGGAATCCAAGATGGCCCACCAAAAAAATAACATGTCCCGTACTTTGAGCTTTTCCTTTCTGCGGCTAGATGGGAATGGGATTTTCCCATTACGTCAAGCTCACCCAGACACATTTTGATTGCTCAAGACGGTGGCGTTTTTCCAGGGATGTCTGTGGGATGAGTTAGGGGTTAGGAAATCAGCCTTGCGTTCAGACGTGAGACGCGTAATGTGATCTTTGGCTGCCAGAGCTGGGCCAGAGAGCCCGACTGCTGTTTTCATTGAGTTTTCGTGCTGCTGAAAATGAGGCAGGAATGAATTGAATAAGCCCGTTCCATCCTCGTCCTGCCAGTGGCAGATTGCACAGACGGTCAATTATAGCATGATCTGTTAGTGTGGTCTTACCATCTCCTATAGTCATTGTCACACGCTGTCTCTATAACAGTGCTTTATGGCACAACTTGACAACACCACACGGTTTAGAACAAACTAGAACAGAGGACATAACGGAGCCTGTTTAATGTCCACAAGCTGCCAATCTCTGCCAAACTCAGTCTACAGACTGGGACCAGACTGGGGAGAGGGTAGGAACAAAGGGGTGAATACAAAACACCAGCAGGGGTCCACTTTAGGAGCATTACAAGCTGACCCACATTCCAGCGTTCCAGAGTGTGTTACTCTTGTTCTGACAGATTCCAGAAACCATCATTGTCATGTAAGGGGGCTAATCACTAGCCGTGCCAACAACTGACAGGCCTGGAAGACCTCCGGGACATGTATTGTACCACATAATCCGGTTTATGTGAGCAAGAAGACCATAAAATGACTGTTGATAGAATGCATTACACTTATTCTGATGAACAGTGTCTGGAAACCGTCATAGCCACGTTAAGAGGCTATTCACTCCAGTGTCAACTACTGTAGGGGGCCTGGAAGAACTCAGGGACACATAGTTGTTGATAACATAGTTGTTGTTAGTGTGACTGCGGACAATGCTAGCGTTTACCACTTAACATTGACACGACTATGAAATGAATGTAATCTTTTGTGAAATAACTCCTCTCTATTCTCAATCTTTCCTCTGTAGCTTTGTAGCCTGTTCAACCTCACTTGTTATCAGTGTTAGGGCCTCCGGGCAGTGCTTTGGCCCAGTTTGTGGAGACTGGGGGGCCAGAGGAACAGTCAAAACCGTCCTATTAAATCTTCAAGAAGAGGCCAGGTGGGGATGTGGGCTCACATCTGCTCCACAGACTAGAGTCAATGGACAGACGTTACAAATCTCTCCAAGTCCACAAGCAGAGTCCCTGCTGGACAGACGTTACAAATCTCTCCAAGTCCACAAGCAGTCACTGCTGGACAGACGTTACAAATCTCTCCAAGTCCACAAGCAGTCACTGCTGGACAGACGTTACAAATCTCTCCAAGTCCACAAGCAGTCACTGCTGGACAGACGTTACAAATCTCTCCAAGTCCACAAGCAGTCCCTGCTGGACAGACGTTACAAATCTCTCCAAGTCCACAAGCAGTCACTACTGGACAGACGTTACAAAGCACAAGTTCACAAGCAGAATACCACTTCAGTGACTGTTGGGAGAGTGCGAATGAAGCAGGCAACTGGACTTGTGTTTGTGGTTTTGGGAACAGGAACAAACCCACAACCCTCCAGGGGAAGTCAGAATAACTTTCTGTGTAAACTCCTCCCCCATGGCAAAGCAGGGAGCAGATGAAAGGCTTGCGAAGACAGGAAGAAGCAGTTCGAAGGCGATTCATTAGTGATCTAAGTATCACTGCCACTGAGACACAAACGGCAAAATTCACAGTCAACACCCCGTGGTGAATTCAATAAAGTACGAAGATTCAAATCCCCATTATCGTCTCAGCTGGGTGCTCTGTGGCTGGGTCTGAGTAGACCAAGCAGAGGAGAGGCTGCTGTAGGTCTTGGACCATGTCATGGCCCTCTCTCCCTGGGGGAGTCCGTTGAGCTGAGCTCTGGGCTATGGTCCCCTTGGCTCTCCCTCCCTAGCTGCTCTCCTCCAGAGTCCTAATCCAGCTCCAGTTAGCTGGAAGCCAACTGACTATTTAGTAAAGCCTGCTATGGCTATTTGGCAGCACCTCGCGAGTGAAAAGCTCTCCAGCAGGCTCACCGGGAGCCAAATTGGACGCGGGAGAGAAGTTTGTGACGAGGTCCTGACAGGAGTCTTGCTCAATGTCTGCCAGTATAACAGTGGAACATATTACAAATGCACTGTTTATGACTTGTGGTGTATGATTGTTTCAAATGGGATATATGTCAGTTAGGAAGTGGGAAACGTGTTTATTAGTATGTATTAAACTAGGAAGTCATGTTTATTTTCCAGAATCTGAGATATGTGAAAGAAGCAGTGCCAACTATAGGTAAGAACAGGGACACCACACAGTGCATGGAGTGGATTAAAACTAAACTAGTTTAGTCCCAAAGGTGACAGAAACAAAAGCTGCTATTGGGTCCCCATTGACAACCATAAAAGGGACAGACATACAGAATAGTACACAGAGACAATAGCAGCACCTTTACAGGATATTCTGCCCATTGTGTTTTGAGCTAGTCTAGTGAGTGGAGTGCGGTGGGTGAGAGAGAGGTGAGGGACGGACTACATGCTACTCACATAGAACAGGGCTCCACTCTGTAGTCAAGGGGCAGATTGTCAAATGTTACCATGGAAATAAACAGGAAGTGTTAATGGTCATGGATACTAAACACACATACAGGATATGCATACCGTACATACACACCAAGTAAGACAATTACAGGTAGTACTCAAAGACAATTCTGAGTAGGCTAAATAATGCATAAAGGCAAACGGTTTAAGTGAAATCTACAGTAGTACACTAAAACAGGAAGCAGGGGAATGAATATGTTATTCTGAAAGGCTCTATTCCAAGAAGCTATCTCACTGACGGTTGCAAATCCATATGTTTCTCATATTAGCCCTGGGGGCAGTGTGCCATAGTAAGCATCACATCTTTATTCAGAACACCTGCCCTCAGGTGATCATCTGCCCTCATGTGCCGTTTCCATGATCTTCACAGTATCAACAAGACCTACAGCAGCTGGTGGTATTAATATATAATATTAAGCTACTGAACTAACTACTGTAATGACAACCACAGCCAGACAGTCTGCTTTTCAGTAATGTCCATTAACTGACCTCGTGTGTGTTTCTGGTCTTGTTCTTCTGATCCTCGTGGGGAACTGAAATGTCCAAATGTCCCTCACAAGGATAGTAAAACGAGGAAAATTCTCCCTTGTGGAGACATATCCCACGTCCTCATGAGGACAAAGGCTACTTTAAGCTTAGGGGTACAATTATAGGTAGGGTTAGGCATTACGTTTAGGGGTTAGGGTTACAATTATAGGTAGGGTTAGGCATTAAGTTTAGGGGTTAGGGTTACAATTATAGGTAGGGTTAGGCATTACGTTTAGGGGTTAGGGTTACAATTATAGGTAGGGTTAGGCATTAAGTTTAGGGGTTAAGGAAAATAGCATTTTAAATGGAAATACATTTTAGGTCCCCACGAGGATAGAAGAACGCGTGTGTGTGTGTCAGTTCCATCTTCAGACTCAGGAATATATGCCTTCATCTCTATTTCAACGTCTTACTGCTCAACTTCTACTCTGCATTGTTCAAAAATAGCTCACATAGTACGGCCAAACTTTGACTGGTGGTGACCAAACACAACAAAGCCATGTATATGACTGTTTCATCTAGTGTGGAATAACAACATTTGCAAGCACATTTTACAGTACAGTACAGTGCATTGGCCCACAGGTATACATGGAAAAGCTGCATTCACATAAATATTCATGCCAGATTTAAAGTTTACTTACGACGTGATTATTTTCCGCCTGATAGAAAGAGAATCTGGGTCAATACCCAAACTTTGTTTGTCTAATTCTTGCGCCGATGTCAACATTACACATACTCTGCATTCTTCACAGTGTGCAAGAAAATAACCAATGGCACCATTTCACAAGACATAAATATATTAAATTGCCACTAGCTTTACATAACAGTAGGTCCGTTTTGGAGAAGAAAGTTGGTGATGCAACATGCACATGAACGAGGTGTTGAGAAGAAAGTGTAAAGACTTGCCTGTAGTTTCACTGGTTTAGGCGACTCTGGCTGTTTGTTGCAAATAAACAAACGCAAATATGTTAGAGGGTTGTGCACGCCTGCGCAATCTATAGAGCCCACTATAGGTGCTACTGTAGGATGTGTTCACTTTGGCAACACACATCATGGGACAGGAGCTCATCTATATGGATTCTTAACACATTTACAGGCATGTTATGCAAAAAAACATCTATATATTGGCACATTTGATCAATTGGTACATTTGTATAAACTGGGTGGGTCGAGCCCTGAATGCTGATTGGCTGAAAGCCATGGTATATCACACTGTATACCACGGGTATGACAAAACATGTATTTTTACTGTTCTAATTAAGTTGGTAACCAGTTTATAATAGCTCCGCGTTGTGTCGTGCCTAAGAACAGCCCTTAGCTGTGATATATTGGCCATATACCCCACCCACTCGTGCCTTATTGCTTAATGAGCCTATTTTTGACTGCCGTGGTAATGTTCCAGCATCACATAACTACAGAAGGACCTGACCCTTACGTGACCTCATCACACAGCCCATGTCCACTGTCAGACACTGTTGTTCTCTAATGATTATACCCCCATTATCATATGGATCTATCTGATATGGATTAACAAGGGTTGGAATTAATCCACTGTACTTTAAATACCAGTGGATCAGACTGGCCTGGTATTAGGGGGACATTGTGGATCAAACTGGCCTGGTATTATGGGGACATTGTGGATCAAACTGGCCTGGTATTAGGGGGGCATTGTGAATTAGACTGGCCTGGTATTAGGGGGACATTGTGGATAAAACTATCCTGGTATTAGGGGGACATTGTGGACCAAACTGTCCTGGTATTAGAGGGACATTGTGAATTAGACTGTCCTGGAATTAGGGGGACATTGTGAATTAAACTGGCCAGGTATTAGGGGGACATTGTGAATTAAACTGGCCTGGTATTAGGGGACTTTGTGGATCAGACTGGCCCGGTATAAGGGGGACATTGTGGATCAGACTGGCCCGGTATTAGGGGACTTTGTGGATCAGACTGGCATGGTATTAGGTGGACATTGTGGATCAGACTGGCCTGGTATTAGGGGACTTTGTGAATCAGACTGGCCTGGTATTAGGGGGACATTGTGGATCAAACTGGCCTGGCATTTAGGGGGACATTGTGTATTAAACTGGCCTGGTATTAGGGGGACAAGGTGGATCAAACTGGCCTGGCATTTAGGGGGATATTGTGGATTAAACTGACCTGGTATTAGGGGGACATTGTGGCTCAGACTGGCCTGGTATTAGGGGGACACTGTGACTCAGACTGGCCTGGTATTAGAGGGGCATTGTGAATTAGACTGGCTTGGTATTAGGGGGACATTGTGAATTAGACTGGCCTGGTATTAGGGGGACATTGTGGATAAAACTATCCTGGTATTAGGGGGACATTGTGGATCAAACTGTCCTGATATTAGAGGGACATTGTGGATCAAACTGTCCTGGAATTAGGGGGACATTGTGAATTAGACTCGCCAGGTATTAGGGGGACATTGTGGATTAAACTGGCCTGGTATTAGGGGAACTTTGTGGCTCAGACTGGCCTGGTATTAGGGGGACACTGTGACTCAGACTGGCCTGGTATTAGAGGGGCATTGTGAATTAGACTGGCTTGGTATTAGGGGGACATTGTGAATTAGACTGGCCTGGTATTAGGGGGACATTGTGGATAAAACTATCCTGGTATTAGGGGGACATTGTGGATCAAACTGTCCTGATATTAGAGGGACATTGTGGATCAAACTGTCCTGGAATTAGGGGGACATTGTGAATTAGACTCGCCAGGTATTAGGGGGACATTGTGGATTAAACTGGCCTGGTATTAGGGGAACTTTGTGGATCAGACTGGCTTGGTATTAGGGGACTTTGTGGATCAGACTGGCTTGGTATTAGGGGACTTTGTGGATCAGACTGGCCTGGTATTAGGGGACTTTGTGGATCAGACTGGCCTGGTATTAGGGGACTTTGTGGATCAGACTGGCCTGGTATTAGGGGACTTTGTGGATCAGACTGGCCTGGTATTGGGGGACTTTGTGGATCAGACTGGCCTGGTATTAGGGGACTTTGTGGATCAGACTGGCCTGGTATTAGGGGGACATTGTGGACCGTACAAGTTGTTAACTCTCCTCTTTCATCAGTTACCCCTCAATAGAAAGACATACTGTAACTGTGACATTTAGAACAGGGCTTAGGGGGAGATCTAGAGGTGTGGAAGGGAGATAAACATGGCAGGGGGAATATAGAGAAAGAAGACAGAAACTTACACTTACAGGAATGCTGTGGTCTTTTTTTCCTTTATGGGAGGAAGCCACATGTGCAAGGTACTGGATGACCTTTTTAGTGTTTTCTGTCTTGCCAGCACCAGATTCACCTCTGAGAAGATAGAAAACACACAAGACAGATTCCTAGGTTAATAGATGGGGATGAATGAAGTGTGTGTGTGTGTGTGCGTGCGTTCGTGCGTGTGCGTGTGTGCGTTCGTGTCGGAACTGTATTTCTGACTGGCAGATGTTTTTGCGAGGAGATTATGGCACTTGGGAAACTCCATAAACAGTCTTGAGCTTGGGTTGAGAGAGCTAGCCACGCTCTGCTCCCTGCAACTCCACTAAACAACAAATGAATGAAAATAAACCACAGGTGCAAGGTTTATCGGATGAGGCGGTGTAGCTGGGCTTTTGTGTATCTATATGTGCTGTTTATTTTCTTTGAGCTAGTTTAGTTCAGCGGCTGTGGTTGAGGGCGGTTCTCACGGACCCACAGCGATGACAGCTATAGAGCAAGGAAGTATGTTTTTGCAAGCTCTTCAAGCCATGCAGAAAGAATCCTATCCCCAAGTGACACTTACTGTACAGTAACGTCAACACACAATGCATACCAGTGGTTTTACAATGGCTACTCATTCTACGTAATCGCAGGTGGTTAACATTGAACCTTCTCCCAGATCTCAAGCTCAATGCTAGGTTATATCTATTTGAGCAAAATGATCTGCAAAATAAAACTAACGACATGATGATCTTCAAAGAAATGACAAGGCCCCTGAATACTCACTGAGTGTAAAACCAATTACCATAACAAAGTCATATGCAGTTTCTTTCATATTCCCCTTACCTGGCTATGTGGTGAAGTCCTATCGTAGTCTAGTCTAGTATTATGAATATGTTGTATGGCTGATGAGTTGTGTGTTTAGTGTTGAGCTCAATAACCACCGGGAACAGAGGGTGTTTCTGGCTGCTTCTGAAATGAAGGGGTTCTGGTCAAAAGTAGTGCACTATATAGGCATTAGGGTGCTATTTTGGACACAGACCGTGAGTGAGTGATTGCGTCAATGTCCATGAGGTTGGCATTGAACTTTAAGTGTTAGATTCCTCAGGTTGGTTCGCCTTGCTGCAGAGGAGACGACTCATATTCTCAGGGACTGACTTACAATCACATGGCATCTCTGTGCAGCATTTACATTGCTATGACCACCATCTCCTACAGTGTGTGTGTGTGTGTGTGTGTCACAGTTGGCATATAAAAGCATCAGAGCAGATGTGAGATTTTATGATAGTGTTCAAGCCACACTTCCGACATCCATCCAAATTCTTCCATGCTCCCCAGACTTAGACATGTATGGTGAGAGGTTAGGAAAATATGTGTTGACTGGTGGCTTGTAGCCCTGGCGGCTCCAGGGACATTTTGGGTGGTGGTGGATCGGGTTCAG
Source organism: Oncorhynchus kisutch (assembly GCF_002021735.2). Taxonomy (NCBI): domain Eukaryota; kingdom Metazoa; phylum Chordata; class Actinopteri; order Salmoniformes; family Salmonidae; genus Oncorhynchus; species Oncorhynchus kisutch. Next base: position 68,121,314 of record NC_034174.2, on the reverse strand, counting down.
ACCAGCGCAGGGAGAGAACACACACACCTGGAGAAACTTTACCCTGTATACTCTTTCACACATCATCGGTGTAGGCCTGTCACAGGGGCTTACAATGAGATGCCACGCTGACATGTTTCTTGGCAGCATTAATGTCATCTGTAGATATTGGGCGCTAGACTGGAATACAGCCAACGGGTAAAGGGTAAAGTGTGTGTGTGTGCGTGCCAGAAATACCAAACATTTCCCAGCTTCCCTGCCCCAAGCCTAAGTCTCTTTCCCGTAAGTGTCTGTCTCACTGTTCTGTGTCACTAAGTTGCTCCTTTTGAAATAGCTATAGAGGCCTCTGGCTCTGTTCTAGTTCAATTCAATCAATTCCTCTTTCGACCTATAATCAGTGCTAAGTACATTCATGTCGGCTTCAATAGGCTACACTTCATTCGTAGTTGAATAGAGCTTCTGCAGGAATGCAATGCAGCGGGTCATTTCCCCATTTCATTTTCGGGACTACTAAGTGAGGAAGAGACGCGCATAACAAAGATAATTGAGTCGTGAATGTTATGCAATTAAGCTGGCGCTGCATGGCCTTTCTAAACCATCTGGTCCAAACCAGTGACGTGTGGTATGATACTATGCAGGCTGGATGCAAGGAATCAAACTGAGAAGACACTGTAAATCCAGCAACCCATGCAACACAGAACACGGAAAGAGAGAAGAAAAGGGCTGGGCAGACAAGGCTCAGAGGTTACTCACGTGCAGAGAATTGATTGGTCCTCTCGGTCTGGGAGGGAGAGAGAAAGAGGGAGAGAGAGAGGGGGAGAGAGGGAAATAGAGAAATGGTGGGAGAGAGAAAGAGAGAGAGAAATTATACACAGTGTCAGCATTTAGCATACTCATCGGGCAATGGCCCAATCCCCCAAATCCCTCTTTCAAAATGAAATGAGTTCTTGTACCAAATGTATCACTGGCTGACAGACGTACACCAAAGTCATTTTACAGAACATAGCCAACTTTACTGAGCTTGGTGAGTTTGCCATCGAATGAGATACTCCCTTCAAACAGGTTGAAGGTCATTGTCTGCACCAGGAACGAAATGTAATTTCACTAAACATTTCAAAAGCCTCAGGATCCAGACATTTCACAGGTGTTCTGAGGCACACAAAATGGAGGAGGAATCGAGGAGTCTTTCAAATGAAAGCTTTGTAGTGCCAAACCTCTGCATTACAGAGATAAGGGCTGATAGTGTACCTTGTCGCTATTAGGCTGGGGATATGAGGGAAGCTGAGCGTAAAAACTGCTGAAAGCTACACTCTTAGAAAAAAAGAGTTCCAAAAGGGTTCTTCGGCTGTCCCCATAGAACCCCTTTTGGTTCCAGGTAGAACTCTTTTTGATTCCATGTAGAACCTTCTGTGGAAAGGGTTATACATGGAAACCAAAAGGGTTCTAAATAGCACCTTTTTTCTCTTGGCTGTATGTCGGCTATGTCCATCATGTACATGTAGCCTATGTGAAAACAGTTTACACATGAACTCATTGAACTCAGTCAGACCACGGTAGGCTCAATACTGCAACCAAATGCCATCTTTCCCTGTATGTACAGACTTGTTATTTTAGAGCCCTGTATCACTGAACTGGTTGGCTGATGACAGAAACACAGCTCTAGGAAGAAGGCAGAGCATCAATGTGATTTACAGTCAGCATGAAATAGAGAGAGAGAGGAGAAAGAAGCTCTGGTTTAACAGCTAGAGAATCAGGAAGAAGCAGGAGGGAGCCATTTGAAGTGACAGTGAGGTTGAGACAGTTTGCCGACAACAAGCCAATCACGGAGCACCTTCTCATCTAATTGGCTGAGGTGGGCACCACAATGGGTTTTTTATTACATGTTTTTATTTCACCTTTATTTAACCAGGTAGGCTAGTTGAGAACAAGTTCTCATTTACAACTGCGACTGCGACCTGGCCAAGATAAAGCAAAGCAGTGTGACACAAACAGAGTTACACATGGAGTAAACAAACATACAGTCAATAACACAATAGAAAAAAAGTATATATACAGTGTGTGAAAATGAGGTAAGATAAGAGAGGTAGGCAATAAATAGGCCATAGTGGCAAAACAATTACAATTTAGCAATTAAAAACTGGAATGATAGATGTGCAAAAGATGAATGTGCAAGTAGAGATACTGGATTGCAAAGGAGTAAAAAATAAAAAATAAATAACAGTATGGGGATGAGGAAGTTGGATGGGCTATTTTCAGATGGGCTATGTACAGGTGCAGTGATCTGTGAGCTGTTGTGACAGCTGGTGCTTAAAGTTAGTGAGGGAGATATGGGTATCCAGCTTCAGTGATTGTTGCAATTAGTTCAAGTCATTGGCAGCAGAGAACTGGAAGGAAAGGGGGCCAATGAGGAATTGGCTTTGAGGGTGACCAGTGAAATATACCTGCTGGAGCGCATGCTACGGATGGGTGCTGCTATGATGACCAGTGAGCTGAGATAAGGCGGGGTTTAACCTGGCAAAGACTTATAGATGACCTGTTGCCAGTGGGTTTGGCGACGAATATGAAGAGAGGGCCAGCCAACGAGAGCATAAAGGTCGCAGTGGTGGGTAGTATATGGGGCTTTGGTGACAAAAAGGATGGCACTGTGAAAGACTGCATCTATTTTGCTGAGTAGAGTGTTGGGGGCTATTTTGTAAAAGACATCGCCGAAGTCAAGGCTCGGCAGGATAGTCAATTTGACAAGGGTATGTTTGGCAGCATGAGTGAATGATGCTTTGTTGCGAAATAGGAAACCGATTCTAGATTTCATTTTGGATTGGAGTTGCTTAATGTGAGTCTGGAAGGAGAGTTTACAGTCTAAGCAGACACCTAGGTATTTGTAGTTGTCCACATATTCCACAAGTCAGAACCGTCCAGAGTAGTGATGCTGGACGGGAGGGCAGGTGCGGGCAGCGATCGGTTGAAGAACATGCATTTAGTTTTACTTGCATTTAAGAGCAGTTGGAGGCCACGGAAGGAGAGTTATATGGCATTGAAGCTCGTCTGGAGGTTAGTTAACACAGTGTCCAAAGAAGGGACAGAAGTATACAGAATGGTGTCGTCTGCGTAGAGGTGGATCAGAGAATCACCAGCAGCAAGAGCGACATCATTGATGTATACAGAGAAAAGAGTCGGCCCGAGAATTTAACCCTGTGGCACCCCCATAGAGACTGCCAGAGGTCCGGACAACAGGCCCTCCGATTTGCCACACTGAATTCTGTCTGAGAAGTAGTTGGTGAACCAGGCGAGGCAGTCATTTGAGAAACCAAGGCTTTTGAGTCTGCCGATAAGAATGTGGTGAATGGCAGAGTCGAAAGCCTTGGCCAGGTCGATGAATACAGCTGCACAGTATTGTCTCTTATCGATGGCGGTTATGATATCATTTAGGACCTTGAGCGTGGCTGAGGTGCACCCATGACCAGCTTTGAAACCAGATTGCATAGCGGAGTAGGTACGGTGGGATTCGAAATGGTCGGTGATCTGTTTGTTAACTTGGCTTTCGAAGACCTTAGAAAGGCAGGGTAGGATAGATATAGGTCTGTAGCAGTTTGGGTCTAGAGTGTCTCCCCTTTGAAGAGGGGGATGACCACGGCAGCTTTCCAATCTTTGGGGATCTCAGACGATACGAAAGAGGTTGAACAGGCTAGTAATTGGGGTTGCAACAATTTCGCCTGATAATTTTAGAAGAGAGGGTCAAGATTGTCTAGCCCGGCTGATTTTGCAGCTCTTTCAAAATAAGCTATCTGGATTTGGGTGAAGGAGAAATGGGGGAGGCTTGGGCAAGTTGCTGTGGGGGGTGCAGGGGTGTTGACCGGCGTAGGGGTGGCCAGTTGGAAAACATGGCCAGCTGTAGAAAAATGCTTATTGAAATGCTAAATTATTGTGTCCCAGAACTTTTTGGAGTTTGTGCTGCAGGGTGCAAATTTCTGTTTGAAAAAGCTAGCCTTTGCTTTCCTAACTGCCTGTGTATATTGGTTCCTAACTTCCCTGAAAAGTTGCATATCGCGGGGGCTATTTGATGCTAATGCCGTACGCCACAGGATGTTTTTGTGCTGGTCAAGGGCAGTTAGGTCTGGAGTGAACCACGGGCTACATCTATTCCTGGTTCTACATTTTTTGAAGGGGGCATGCTTATTTAAGATGGTGAGGAAAGCACTTTTAAAGAATAACCAGGCATCTTCTACTGACGGAATGAGGTCAATATCCTTCCCCGATATCCGGGCCAGGACGTTTAAGAAGGCCTGCTCGCTGAAGTGTTTTCGGGAGCGTTTGAGAGTGATGAGGGGTGGTCATTTGACCGCAGACCCATTACGGACGCAAGCAATGAGACAGTGATCGCTGAGATCCTGGTTGAAGACAGCAGAGGTGTATTTGGAGGGCAGGTTGGTTAGGATGATATCTATGAGGGTGCCTGTGTTTACGGATTTGAGGTTGTACCTGTTAGGTTCACTGATAAATTGTGTGAGATTGAGGGCATCAAGCTTAGATTGTAGGATGGCCGGGGTGTTAAGCATGTCCCAGTTTAGGTCACCTAACAGCAGGAGTTCTGAAGTTTGATGGGGGGCAATCAATTCACATATGGTGTCCAGGGAACAGCTGGTTTAAGGGCACAGCTGAGTTAACAGACAAGTTGCTTTTTGTCAAACAAGTGTTCCAGCGATTTAATTTTCTTAACTTGACTGGATTTCATTAATTGTAACCAGATTTGACATTGGGTTGCATAACTTCTTCAGATTACAGTAAATTACTGGAGAATCAGAACAGCTCTACACAGTACTGGTGGTTGACACTAATGTACATGACTTAACATCTGTCCAGTTAATGGGTGATGGAAATATTTTAGATTTTTTTGTAACCACAGTTTCATGTATTTTGTAAGTTTTTCATTGGGGGGGGGTACAGGTACAATATACAAATTAATATAATTTAATATTCAGTTCATATCTTATTTACCTGTGGACTCAAAAAATAAAAGAAAAAAACATTTAGAAAAAATTTACATAAATACAAAGTATTGATCATTATGATCATATTACAGAGTTATAATACATTTAGTATGTAAAGATTAATGCTAGTAGTCCAAGTAATTGCCACCAGATCATGTTTCTAATACTTCCTTCCTCGCACTCGTATACACCACATAAAGCACTGTCTGCCACCAGACCAAACTGACACAATAGGAGGCATCCGATCAGTCCCCGGAAGCAGTGGGCTCCAAATGAACCCAAGTTCGTGGCTGCCGGCCAGGTTTGCACCAGAGAGTGGCAGTAGAGAGGAGCGTAAAGGGGTTGGTGAGGTGGGGGGTGGTGAGGTGTGAGGTCATGGGAACTAACTGTGGTTCGGCTGCCAGCATCAGCGCCTCCTCAGGCCTCTCAGCTGTGTCACATGCCTGGCAAAGCTGGAGTACCACAGATAAGACAAAGGCCATCAGCTCCCTTCCCTTCTGCAGTGAGTCCCTTCCTCTGGGCTCCGGAGGAGACCACTGACGACAGATAGACCTTTGTGGTCTGTTCTGGCTGTGAGTCTGACGAGGGCTGGGCTCTTGTCACCAAGGCAGAGCAAGGGGCTGATCCACAGTAAGAGGCAGAGCATGGGGCTGACCCACAGTAAGCGGCAGAGCATGGGGCTGCCACACAGTAAGGGGCATAGGGGTGACCCACAGTAAGAGGCAGAGCATGGGCAGACCCACAGTAAGGGGCATAGGGGTGGCCCACAGAAGCAGAGCATGGGGCTGACCCACAGTGAGAGGCAGAGCATGGGGCTGCCACACAGTAAGAGGCAGAGCACGGGGCTGACCCACAGTAAGAGGCAGAGCATGGGGCTGCCACACAGTAAGAGGCAGAGCACGGGGCTGACCCACAGTAAGAGGCAGAGCATGGGGCTGCCACACAGTAAGAGGCAGAGCATGGGGCTGCCACACAGTAAGAGGCAGAGCATGGGGCTGCCACACAGTAAGAGGCAGAGCATGGGGCTGCCACACAGTAAGAGGCAGAGCATGGGGCTGCCACACAGTAAGAGGCAGAGCATGGGGCTGCCACACAGTAAGAGGCAGAGCATGAGGCTGACCCAAAGTAAGGGCCCAGAAGCACAGTTTGGGACTGTACATAACCCATTATATTTACTAGCAGTGAGCTAGTTTATAGAGGGAAAGGTGGGAACATAACTGACCAGATTTCCCATATGAAGTTTCATAGCTTAAGTGCCATGTGCCGAGTTCTCAGACTGGACTATAATAGACCATGACCAATATAGCATAAGAGAGAGAGAGAGCTGCTCACACCAGCAATGACTCATCAGGAGCAGAACAGCATCGTAGCCCTGAAGACAGCCTTCTGTCCAATCTGTAACTCTACCAAGGAGGAGCACTTCTATGTTTGATGGCCGTTAGCCCAGAAGACATCAATAACCTGATTGTGTCTGGGAATACACTCCTTATTAGGTTTAAAGAGTTTCCATCCAATCTGGGAGAGTCATGATGAGCAGTGGAAAGGTGGATGGAAAGGATTGTGACACATTATTAGATTGTCTCCTGTGAGGTACCGTAGTCAATCATTCAAGACAGGGATGCATCTTCTCCTTCATAGGGGGTGTGTATTTTCCTGTATACACCAAAGGACTAACACTTGTCTCTAGGCTAAGCGTTATCAATGACCCAAATTATTTAATTTCCAAAGTTGAGGCTGAAGGAGTCTGAAGAAATTTGGCTTGTCACCTAAAACCCTGACAAACTTTTACAGACACACAATCGAGAGCATCCTGTCGGGCTGTATCACCGCCTGGTACAGCAACTTCATTTCAGTGAAATACGGAACAGTTCTGTATTTTATCTAACAGGTGGCATCCATAAGTCTAAATATTACTGTTACATTGCACAACCTTCAGTGTTATGTTATAATTACATAAAATTATGGGAAATTAGTTCGCAACGAGCCAGGTGGCCCAGAATGTTGACTCTGCGTGCAATGAACGCAAGAGAAGTGACACAATTTCCCTAGTTTAATATTGCCTGCTAACATGAATTTATTTTAACTAAATATGCAGGTTTAAAAATATATACTTCTGTGTATTGATTTTAAGAAAGGCATTGATGTTTATGGTTAGGTACATTCGTGCAACGATTGTGCCTTTATCGCAAATGCGCTTTCATTAAATCATCCCCCGTTTGGCGAAGTTGGCTGTCTTTGTTAGGAAGAAATAGTCTTCACGCAGTTTGCAACGAGCCAGGTGGCCCAAACTGCTGCATATACCCTGACTCTGTTGCACAGAACGCAAGAGAAGTGACACAATTTCCCTAGTTAAAAGAAACTCATGTTAGGAGGCAATATTAACTAAATATGCAGGTTTAAAAATATATACTTGTGTATTGATTTTAAGAAAGCGTTGATGTTTATGGTTAGGTACACATTGGTGCAACGACAGTGCTTTTTTCGCGAATGTGCTTGTTAAATCACCCGTTTGGCGAAGTAGGCTTTGATTCAATGATAAATTAACAGGCACCGCATCGATTATATGCAACGGAGGACAAGCTAGATATACTAGTAATATCATCAACCATGTGTAGTTAACTAGTGATTATGTTAAGATTGATAGTTTTTTATAAGATACGTTTAATGCTAGCTAGCACCTTACCTTGGCTCCTTGCTGCACTCGCATAACAGGTAGTCAGCCTGCCATGCAGTCTCCTCGTGAAGTGCAATGTAATCGGCCAAAACAACATTGGTTTTATTAGATTTCCTAATAATCTCAGGAATTTCACCCCGACCTACGAGACGGCTAGATGGGTGCACTACAAAGCAATCCGATGAATTCATGTGAAATTTGGAATTGTCGCTGTGATGTAACAAGTGATGAATTTAACGTGCCGTGTTCAAATCTAGCAGGTCTTCACCATCTCTTAGGAACAGAGAGAGAGGTGCTACTGGTTTCCATCTTTGTCTGACACTGAGTTTGGGTTGCTGCTGGGCATTCAAGTAGGTACTGTAAATCTCCTCTCCATTCATCCTCACTTAGCGGATTAAAAGGGTTGTGGAGAAAAGTCTTGACGTGAAAATAAATTAGTTATACCACCAATGTATTAGTGGCTACATAGCATGAAGTTGCCATTTGTTGTTGGCAGCCGGTCATATTAATGTTTGCTATGCATCGCAAATATGAATTCTTTAAACGTAATAATCATGTTTTTGACCACATCTGAAGAACTACATTGGAAACCGTTTGATATTAAGCCAGACTCAGAAGCGGGGCATGTTTCGTTTGCTTCTCCCTTCTCCAAATGGGTTTTCCCCCTCTTCTGTCTGAGCTGAGGCCAACAGTTTCCGCTACAGATTCGACAGTTTGCAGCTGGCCACTGACACTTCCCATGACCTCTTCCTGAGTCACTGGAAATGACACTCTCTCTCTCGGATATTGAGGTCTTTCACACCCCAGGACACGGTAACGAGACAAGCCTGTGCAATAGACTAAGACCCTTTCAAAGGCATCAGAGGAAGGGATGATACCTGAATAGTTGCTCAATGTCCCTGAAGGTGAGGCTTTGTCTGGACCTGGCCTCCTGGAGGGAATGTTCGGATGCAATTTCTGTCCTGGATGAGCTCATTTGTGATTCCAGCCCTGCACAGCCAACACGATATACATGAATAAAATAACACTTGTGGTGGAAGGAGGGCGGTCATTCAACCATGAACCAACTCTTAAGAAATGCTAATGTCCTTCGCTACAGTAGCCGTAACTATTCTAATTTGGCCCAGTATTGTCACAGAGAGAGAGGCAGTCCTGGCCTGGTCTTCTGATGGAGGGAGAGAGATGGTTTGAAACTGGAGAGAGGAGAGAGGCCAGAGGTGGATGGGTTGTTCTGTAGATAGGGATGCCTGAGGAAAACAGGGTGTGGGGGGGGGGGGGGTGGACTCAGGCACAGCTGGATGGCTCATCAGGGACAGTGCAGCTTCCTTGATTTGAGCAGGTTCTTCCTGGCTTTGATGACGGGTGGGGGGCCTGGCTTGACACATTCTCACTGATGCACAAGGATTTACAGGCATTTCATGGTATGATGTCATAATCCGCTGCTCTATGCACGGCCGTACTGAGAAGCACGCGCACACACCATTGTCTCATCCTTCCTGTGTCTCCCTTTATATCCAAAACCCCGATCTCTTTCAGACGCAAACACAGCCCAGACAGCAAGGCTGAAGTGGGAACATCTCTCACTTTATCTGACCAGCTGCAGATGTGGGAAGGATATAATCGAGTCAAGAGGACATTCTTGAATTCCATTCATTCAATCCAATGCATCGACCTCAACAACCTCTCCAAGATCGTAAAACTCTGATGACTATTTGAGGGGTCGAAGCCATGTTGGGCATAGATGGGGAACCAAACAGAGCTGTTATTTCTGTAACAGTGTTTTATAGCCTAGTCATGAGAACCGTTGTGTGGGATTCACATGATTGGTAGTGTTCTTTCCAGCTTCACATGACTTGATTATTTTGGATGGCTTCACGAGGCTGCTCCACGGAATAGGATTGGTTGTTAAAATATTTGAGGAAAGAATACAAATGATTTAAAAACCTATTCAGTTGTACGGTGTTTGGCCAATTCTTTAGTAACAGACTGTCTCATGGGAGGGAAAAAGGCAGTACCAAAGTTGTTATTAATGCTCAAAATAATAGAATAATTACTTAATAATTTATAGCCTAATTAACAAGTTCACCACCAGGCTTGGATGACAACAAAAATGAAATACACGTCACCATCTTTCAAACCTGTGACAAAGTGAAAAATGGGAGGACATCTTGGGCACAGTGGCTCTGCGTGTGGCGTTTGTGACGGAGAGGAGACAAGGGAGGATAGGACGAGGGAGAGAAGAGCAGAGCAGAGGGGGCAGAGGGAGCTGATCTCAGCCCACAGACAGTGAGCTCATTGTGACCCTGTGGCCCGCAGGCCCTGGCCAGCGGGCCTTGCTGTTAACAAAGTGGTTTTGAAGGAGGAAGACCTCAGAAACCAGTTTGATATAAATAGAGGCACAACACATCCACTGGGCCGTGGTGGATAATGAAGACAAACTGGTGGTCTGTAGCTTTAATTGAGGATAGTCTAGTTTTCATCAGTTTAAGAAAAAAGAGAGGAAATGTCTCAAAATGAACTCTGAACACTGATAACTTATAGCAGATGCACTCTTCAACAGATAAGGCATCATCCAAGTGTTGTGTGGTGAGCAGTAGTATGTCAGTCAGCAGATATCAGAGTCCAAACCAGAGTAAAATGAAGATCATTGTTGGTTGGCCTGGCTCCTCCAGGGGAAGTTCCAACCAGCCACGAGACAGGGGGGATAGGGCCTATGTCACACTGTAGACTGTGGGCAGACTGCTTCCCCACTACCCCCCCTCCCCTTCAGATCCCCCCCTGCTGGATTAATGCAGTGACCGGACTCATTCCACACATTCCAGTTCACATCCCTGCCAGCCACGAGCCTCAATCTCAATTCTAACGAAAAGTGTGCTCATGCTGGAAATAGAATGCATATGAGTGAGAGAAAACAGACATGCCGCGAGTGTCAACAGCATCATAGCACATCAAATTAGCAAGCAAGTCTATTTTTCACGCGTCTACACGGAGCAATTCTGGTAAAATAACCAGATAGATTGCTTGGGGTCGTTTGTAGAAAATAATTAGGGAACATCATTACAATTCCTCTATGCTAAGTAGACTAAAGATGTAGTTTAAAATGTATTGGGCTGTAAGCTAAGGTCGCAGCGTACCTGTGTTGATTTCATAGGCATGTAGCCTGGAAAACTTGAGGACCGCTTACGTAGAAGAACAAGACAGACTTGGTTGTTTATAAACAACTCGGGTTTAGCACAGGTACGGTGGCTCCCGTAGGACATCTAAGGAACTCACAACAATAACTCTCAGGGGCTTCATAGGGAACATAGATAACTGTTTATTATGGATTTTCATTGGCATACGCTATGCAGTGTATGTGAATTAATGCTCGCTAAGGGCGTCTCTCCATGTGATTTTGGCTTCACTCTAGACTAAGGCAGAAGGCAAGCCTCTCGTTCACATCTGCTGTATGACGACACCTGTACTGACCATATATGGACAAATACCCGGCCATATACGGAAAACACCTGTACTGAACATGTATGGACTGCTCTATCCATTTGACTGACTGAGGAACACTGGGTGTTTACAGCCTTTCCACAATAAAATGAGATGTGGGTTTTGTTGCCCTGGCCTGTACATTCAGAAGGACCAGGTCCAACATCCTAAAACGTTGTTGACAGTTTGACTGTAATTCAGCAAGCAGGGGAGCGAAGGATTGCTGGACTTGGCCAATTTTGCAGTCTACAATGTGTGGAGAAGCATGGAAAAGCTATCCCATTTAAGCTTTAGAGTGGTCAGTCTGTTAGTATAACACCTCAGGAGCAGTTAATATCCTGTACATCGGGCAGGACTCCAGCAGTGCTCAAGGGTCTAGTCAGATTATACTGTATTTACACTGAGTGTACAAAATATGACACTTTCCATGACATAGACTGACCAGGTGAATCCAGGTGAAAGCTATAATCCCTTATTGATGTCACCTGTTAAATCCATGTTACCGTCTCATTATAAAACAGTTAATTCCAGCAAGGCATTATGATTGGCCGAGAGGCGTTCACAGCCTGCAAAGCTGTTTTTGACAGCTAACAGCTGGCAGGCGGTCAATAGGGGTTTTTGGACTGTTTCTCTGTGCCTGGTCCCTGTTAGCCGTCATCTGTGCTTAAAACAGTCAATATAACACTCACAAAAACAAACACTGTGGAGTGCCTGCTTGTGAATGGGGTCTAAGAGGCAAAACCCCTGGCCCCTGAAACGGCCATTAAACCGCTGTGGCAGGGCTTCTGATATGGGGCCATTAAACTGCAGTGGCAGGGCTTCTGATATGGGGCCATTAAACAGCAGTGGCAGAGCTTCTGATATGGGGCCATTAAACTGCAGTGGCAGGGCATCTGATATGGGGCCATTAAACAGCAGTGGCAGGGCTTCTGATATGGGGCCATTAAACTGCAGTGGCAGGGCTTCTGATATGGGGCCATTAAACTGCAGTGGCAGGGCTTCTGATATTGGGTCATTAAACTGCAGTGGCAGGGCATCTGATATGGGGCCATTAAACTGCAGTGGCAAGGCATCTGATATGGGGCCATTATACAGCAGTGGCAGGGCTTCTGCTATGGGGCCATTAAACTGCAATGGCAGGGCTTCTGCTATGGGGCCATTCAACAGCAGTGGCAGGGCTTCTGCTATGGGGCCATTAAACAGCAGTGGCAGGGCTTCTGCTATGGGGCCATTCAACAGCAGTGGCAGGGCTTCTGCTATGGGGCCATTAAACTGCAGTGGCAGGGCTTCTGCTATGGGGCCATTAAACTGCAGTGGCAGGGCTTCTGCTATGGGGCCATTCAACAGCAGTGGCAGGGCTTCTGCTATGGGGCCATTCAACTGCAGTGGCAGGGCTTCTGATATGGGGACATTCAACAGCAGTGGCAGGGCTTCTGCTATGGGGCCATTAAACTGCAGTGGCAGGGCTTCTGCTATGGGGCCATTAAACTGCAGTGGCAGGGCTTCTGATACGGACAGACCCAGCAAATCTAGTTTCCATTTCCAACGTGGATCTTTCCTGAGAAATGGGTCCTTAGAAGAGAAATGAGATAGGCTAGGCTAGGCGGATTCATAATTTTGAGAAGTTAGACAGCCCTGGACATCTGGACATTTATTCAGTGTGTGTTGTTAACGTGACCCAGACCAAGGCACCTAGTACAGTACACGTCTAGGAAATCTGTGTTTAATATTTACCTCAGGAGTGAGATAAATTACAGGAGACAGGTTGTGTACTACTGGACTACAGCTGCCACAGCAAAGACAGAGGGAGTGACGGGGAGTGACAGAAAGTAAGGGATGGTAATCTCAATTAAGCCAGAGCCTGAGGCCTTGTCCTACTTCAATAATTAGAATACTTAGATCACGGGGCACAATGCAATGTAACACACACCTGCCATTCTGGTAAAGTAATAGAGACGTTCAACATCTTTCCCCTATCGTGAGACTGACCTGAGGGAAAAACCCAGCAGTTGAAAGTCTGATGACAAAAAAGTAGCACATTATTAAGAGCTTACCAAGGCCCTGAGGACTTTCAACAGGGCTCATTTACTGTATGCTAGCTCTGCCAAAAGCCAATCCATGCTGGGTGACAACACAGAGAGGAATTCTCACTGTGAGTACGGCACATAGTGTATTTTTTTCAGATGAGTGGACAGCCAATGTGGCTCAGGCCTGGCTGAGGAACAGAACCAGCTGTCCCGAGACGGGCGACCAACCGCACCGCGCAGGAATTTGGCAGGTAGTGGTTTGAAGTGATTTTTCATTAGTCACACAAACTGGAGGAACTGATTGTGACCGCATCTACAACTTCCCGGAGAAGCCAGCCACAAGACCACCTGCCGGACCGTCAGCATTCCTCTAACGACCAGGGCTCAGTCCAAGCCAAGGCCAAAACAAAGGGGAGAACGTGGACCTGGGTCTCCTGATCTGAAGCCATTGTATTCCTGAGCCAAGATGTTCTAATAAATTAAATTCAAGACGAAACATGAAAGGTGTTTCAAAGGGAGAAGCACATGTAGAATACTGAACACTTTGGACACCATGGAACGTTGAGAGATGACATTTCCCATCCCTTGTATTGTTCAATCCAGGACTGACCGAGGCTGAATTCCACGGGTGAGATCAAACGCATTCCTCAAATGTTCTAACGTCATTCCTCTCTCTCTATCCTCGAACTGTCACTACAGAACCAAAATCCTTACACAACAGAAAAGGGATGACTTGGTTATAGCTGCAGTCAGTCTCACCCTAACCCCGGACAGAAAAGGAAACGGGTAATCAGCAGGTCTTGCCCTCTCACTGTCCTGTGTGGCTTCGTTCCTCCCAGGCCCAGGGTCATAAGAAGTCCTCTTAGCCTCCTCCCGCCTCTGTAGACAATGATTTATTCTTTATTCACCCAGAGGATATACAGCAGCCCAATGGCCACCCCTGCATTCCTTGCCATTGAACAGAAATGGCCAGCATAGAGGTTTGGTCACTGCAAGAAACACTTAAAAGTTCAAGGGTAATGGATATTCTCTAGCTTCCTCAATGTGGTACAAAGTAGCGTTGGTATAATGATGGCTCTACTGACTCAATGCCAGCTGTTTTAAAAACCCTAGAGGGAAAAGTCCATAGAAATGGATCATTGTCAGCATATTCCAGAACTTTATAGGTTTATGACATCAACCACGCTCGTATTATATCAGATCTATATAGGCCTACATAGGGATTGAATTTGATTAAACACATTAATCAGTACTGTAATTCATCATGTACTTTCAGCATCCATAACTGCATCTGGTCAATGTTCTTCTGAACCAGGTAAAAGCAAGAGAACACTCACCAAAACAACAGATTGTCCTTTTCTTGTGTTACTTTTTGATATTTATTTTTTTACTTGAGATTATTTAGTAAATATTTTCTTAACTCTATTTCTTGAACTGCATTGTTGGTTAAGGGCTTGTAAGTAAGCATTACTTGTAAGTAAGCATGTGACAAATAAAATTAGATTTAATTCAGAAAATTAGATCAAGCCTGTGTTTTCTTGGCTCTACTTGGAATTCCTTAAACAATGTAGCGGGTCTTTTTTTCAATAGAATAACAATCATCTCTGTGTGTACTCACGTGTGTTCTAGTACTCACAGGATGGACCAGGCGGGCTAGGCACAAAGCCTTGTATTCTTTTCAAAAGAACTTTGGCCATTACCATTACAGGTCTTATTGGTACCAGATGGGTCAAGGGATGCAGAGCGGGTCTCAGAGTGTACACACTGGGCCTACATCGTAATAAGACACCCACAATCCTTTTGAGTCTAGACTGTACATTGCACATGAGGTCTCCATCCACGGAAATTTTCCTCCACACAATTTCCTTAACATTTCGTTATCTTTGAGACTATTATCAAAAGACATGAGTTTACTGTCCTTTGCACATATTTTATTTGATTGATTCATTTAGTGACGGAGAGGGTTCCTATGAGACAAATGTAGGCTTATTTGTTCAAAGCTTATGAGGCCTATATAGATCTGCCTTGAGTGGACCTAATGGCCTATCCAAATACAAGGGAGAGTCCTTACAGAGGCCATTCTTCTCTTCAATCTCACAAAGCCTTGCTGTTGGACAACTATGTTGCTGAGGGACAGTGTTGCCTTTGATGCGAGTTCAGTCCACTCTTGAAATCCCCATGCTGACATGGGCGTTTCTTCTCTCAACCAACACATGGTTTCATTCAGGAGAACATCAGCGCTTTGCATTTCTTAACGACACGTTCCAGAAATGTTCAAATTAGCCCCTTGTAACTGACTGGATGCCATCAGTCCAGAGCAACGAGGGAGATTATGGAAAGTATCTGGAGAAGTAATTCATGGCAGATGTGTGGGTCTAGTTGTGGTGGGGGGGAGGCCTAGTTACACAACCAGGGCTTTGTAACGTTACCCCTCATATAACCCTCCATCTGGCAATTGGCTGGCATCTCAGAAATGCTGGGATAATGAATGGCCCCTGGAAAGGTTTAGACACCCTTAAGGGACTACAGATGAAAATGATCCAGCTGGCTAAATCTGGCACAGTTGCAGAAATGTTGACCAATGTGCATTATTCATG
The DNA here is from genome assembly GCF_002021735.2 of Oncorhynchus kisutch. Lineage (NCBI taxonomy): Eukaryota > Metazoa > Chordata > Actinopteri > Salmoniformes > Salmonidae > Oncorhynchus > Oncorhynchus kisutch. The sequence goes on along the minus strand of NC_034174.2, from coordinate 68,105,575 downwards.
TTAAGTATACATAACCTGCTGAATCTGCTGATAAATGACATGAAGCAAATGCCTGTTCCTCGTGGCTAAATTTGAACTTCAATGTCCAAAGGGATGTGATACTATCATCACGATCACAGCATTTAGGGATGAAATCATGGCACTGAGATAATTCCGTGATGATATCCATGACACTATGCAGTGATCCAGCAACATTTTCATACAACCAGTACAGGGTACCAGCGCCTAAATCACTGAACTGAATCAGGTGATAGACCTGCTCAGGGGCAGAGCAGCAGCTGGTATCTGCTAATCTCCAACCTACAAATGTCTTTTTGAGCCAAACCGCTGGTTGGCTGGTTAGCCATGATGACTATACTGGCGATGACTACCACTGTGACAAGCCTGCATAAAAGTTCATAGGAACTGCAGGTCCTGAGAGGTATCCTTTAATTTCTACATGGGTAGAAACCGATGCCTCATTTAAATGGGTGAAATGAAGCGAAAACAAAGAAGTGATTTGGAATGGCACTTATTCCGAGTCCAAGTCTCCAGTCCCTGCCCCCCACCGCTACATCCATGCAGATGCTCAGAGTGTGAGAAAGCTGGAGGGTGTGAAGGGGGTGATGGGAAAAACTCACTGGGTCATGGGACAAGTAGGGCTCATAACAAAAGTATGATTGGGGAAGCACTATGTATTTGCATGCACCTACAATGTCCAATAGTGGCATTACCACTCCATTACCAGTACATCCAACCAGTGTCATGCAGGACACTACTTGAGGTGTCAATGCACACATTCTCCACGCTGAGAGGGAGCTTTCTCCTTGTCTAATCTGACACCAGGCAGGGCCTGGATGACGGGACTGCCCAACTCGTCACAACCAACCCCCACTGGACGGACAAGCCCTCGCCACAGAGACAAAAGGTCCCATTGTGCTGCCAAATGCAGATCATCCCCTCTGCTCTCATTGGTCTGGTCCCAGTCACAGCTCCCAGCCTGCGGTGCCTCCCAGCTATATCAGGCAGAGGGAAAGAGAGACAACTCTCTCAGACATCTCTCTATGATGTCTGTTGTGACAGTAATGGGATGATGCTCCATGATGTGTATCCACACCAATAGCACAGCCCTATGTACATCCAGAGTCTGTACCTAGATAGTATTGCTGGGGAGCTGCCCCTCACCCCAAGATCCAGAAAAAGAGTTAACCTGTTTGGGATAGAGGGCAGCATTTTCACGTTTGGATGAAAAGCGTGCCCATAGTAAACTGCCTGCTACTCAGTCCCAGTTGCTAATATATGCATATTATTAGTAATATCTGGATAGAAAACACGCTGAAGTTTCTAAAACTGTTTGAATGACGTCTGTGAGTATAACAGAACTCATATGGCAGGCGAAAACCTGAGAAAAATCCAAACAGGAAGTGGAAAATCTGAGGTTTGTAGTTTTTCAACTCTTGGCCTATCGAATATAGTGTCTATGGGGTCAAATTGCACTTCCTAAGGCTTCCACTAGATGTCAGTCTTTAGAACCTTGTTTGATGCTTCTACTGTAGGAGGGGGGAAGGGGATTGAGTCAGTGGTCTGCCACGAGCTGGTCACGCGCGTGGCAGACCATTGTGAGAGTTAGCTTGAGTTCCATTGCATTTCTGAAGACAAAGGAATTCTCCGGTTGGAACATTATTTAAGATTTATGTTAAAAACATCCTAAAGATTGATTCTATACTTCATTTGACATGTTTCTACGAACTGTAATATAACTTTTTTGACTTTTCATCTGAACTAAGCGATCGCGCATTGAGCATTTGGATTACTGGGCTAAACGCTCAAACAAAAAGGAGGTATTTGGACATAAAGATGAACTTTATCGAACAAATCAAACATTTATTGTGGAACTGGGAGTGCATTCTGATGAAGATCATCAAAGTTAAGTGAATATTTATAATGCTATTTCTGACTTCTGTTGACTCCAACATGGCGGATATCTGTACGGCTTGATTTGCTGTCTGAGCGCTGTACTCAGATTATTGCATGGTTTGCTTTTTCTGTAAAAAAAAATGTTTCATCTGACACAGCGGTTGCATTAAGGAGAAGTGTATCTCTAATTCTGTGCATAACACTTGTATCTTATATTAAAGTTTATGATGACTATTTCTGTCAATTGATGTGGCTCAAAATCACTGGATGTTTTGGAAGCAAAACATTACCGAACGTAACGCGCCAATGTAAACTGAGATTTTTGATATAAATATGCACTGTATCGAACAAAACATACATGTATTGTGTAACATGAAGTCCTATGAGTGTCATCTGATGAAGATCAAAGGTTAGCGATTCATTTGATTTCTATTTCTGATTTTTGTGACTCCTCTCTTTGGCTGGAAAATGGCTGTGTGTGTTTTTGTGACTAGGCTCTGGCCTAACATAATCATATGTTGTGCTTTCACTGTAAAGCCTTTTTTAAATCTTTTTTTTTTTTGCACTTGTTAATGTTTGAAAGTTAAATATTTCTAAAGAAAATAATAATTTTGCACGCTGCCTTTTCAGTGGAATGTTGTCGAGGGGTTCCGCTAGCGGAGGTCAAGAGGAGCTGTGCAAAAAAAAAAAAAAACTCTGGATAAATTAGAGTGGGAGCGAAAGGGGGACTGGGAAGGATTGTTTGCTGCCTGGAATGATATGTTGGTTTAGTCAGGTGTCTGGGACAGGACAGATGAGCAGGTAGCTCCAGGTAGCCTAGTGGTTAGAGAGTTGGACTAGTCACTGAAAGGTTGCCAGATCAAATCCCTGAGCTGACAAGGTAAAAATCTGTTGTTCTGCCCCTGAACAAGGCAGTTAACCCACTATTCCTAGGCTGTCATTGAAAATAAGAATTTGTTCTTAACTGACTTGCCTAGCTAAATAAAGGTAAAAAATAATGGGTGTCTGTGACAGATAATGTGGCTATTTCTACTTTATTTCTACTTGAGTATAAGATACAAAAGACATGAAATACACCAAATGTCAATTTTTCCACTGATGTGAGGAATAGGAGGTGGATTCTGAAGTGGATTCTCTCTGCAGTGACTAAAGGCTTTGGGTTCTCAAGCTGAGATTTAGACCCATTGGTGCTTATAGCACATAGTGGTGCTGAGAAGTGCATAGTTCTGAGGTATCAGCACTTCATGGGGGGAAAAAACAGTCATCCTTCACTTCCCCTTTCCACTGTGCTCCCCACATTCCAGACATTGCTGGCAAAATTCATTTCTCTCTGGAGGTGGAAATATGAACAGAAAAATAAGACCAGCTCCTTTGGACTGTTTCCACCGAGCCCTTTTTCCTCAATGTGTGCCATTTGATACCATAATGCTGGAGATGCTTGCATGAATTTAGGGCAACTACTACAGTTGGCCAGTGCACTAAATCAAAATAATTGGGGGCGACTTTAGTATGCAACAAACCATGGTTCAGCTGATGGTTTCAATTAAGCCTTCTAATGAAATGAATGGCCCTAAAGCTGTTGAAATTGAGTAGTAATCCCGTAAATCACAGTGCGACTGTAAAACAACATTTATGAGCGTTGGCGATGGCGACATGTGGCTTGTTTTGGTTCGGTAACTTGAGAGCGAAAGCCTTGAGTATTGTAACAGTAGAGCTAACGGAGATGCCCTGCCAAATGCAACAATTGACAAAACTAAAATGATGACACGATGGCCTGTTCATCCCCTAGCAACAGTTTAAATTGAAACACAACAGCAACATCTGGCCTTGGGGAACTGACAATGTACAATTAACATGACAAATGATCCAATCAGGCTCCAATTAACATCACAGACCTGGGAGATAAGTGCACCTGCCACAGTGGAGACAAGGCTGTCCTAATATCAGTATGTACTGTTCCTACCGGTTGACTGCCTCTCAACAACAGCCTTAATCCCAAAACAACCGGTTAAGTTGGCTTTGACTTTCTGGTCCCAGTAGACTGAATCAGATCATTTATACAATTTCCCTGTGTAGCAAACATATGCGCATATTTTGTGCAGTGACATTGATGGTTGTGGTAAAGGGAGGGATAACCATAACCAATTGAGACTTACCTTGGAGCATGCATCTGTACGCGGACTCTGAGATGGCGTAGATGTGAGGGGGCATCTCGTGTCTCTTCTTCCCCCTGTACATCTCTATGATGTTCTCGGAGTAGATGGGGAGGTACTTGTAGGGGTTGATCACCACACAGAAGAGGCCAGAGTATGTCTGCAGGAGAAAGAAGATTACGTCATTCAGTGTGAAAAACAGGGAATCTGAAGACACCATGATTTGATATCACCTTTTTTTGTAAAATTTACTAATACACGTTTGCCAGGTAAAGAGAAACCATCTGAAACAATTGTGGACCAGTTGTCATGTAATGAGAAAGAGCTAACAAATCCCTTCAGTGCCCCACAGGGAATCACCACTATCACCATTTACTAATGATGATGAAGCAAATCAAATCAAAGTTTATTTGTCACGTGCTCCGAATACAACAGACCTTACAGTGAAATGCTTACTTACAGGCTCTAACCAATAGTGCAAAAAAGGTATTGGGTGAACAATAGGTAAGTAAAGAAATAAAACAACAGTAAAACGACAGGCTATATACAGTAGCGAGGCTATAAAAGTAGCGAGGCTACATTCAGACACCAGTTAGTCAGGTTGATTGAGGTAGTATGTACATGTAGATATGGTTAAAGTGACTATGCATATACAGCGGGGAGAACAAGTATTTGATACACTGCCGATTTTGCAGGTTTTCCTACTTACAAAGCATGTAGAGGTCTGTAATTTTTATCATAGGTACACTTCAACTGTGAGAGACAGAATCTAAAACAAAAATCCAGAAAATCACATTGTATGATTTCAAGTAATTCATTTGAATTTGATTGCATGACATAAGTATTTGATACATCAGAAATGCAACACTTAATATTTGGTACAGAAACCTTTGTTTGCAATTACAGAGATCATATGTTTCCTGTAGTTCTTGACCAGGTTTGCACACACTACAGCAGGGATTTTAGCCCACTCCTCCATACAGACCTTCTCCAGATCCTTCAGGTTTCGGGGCTATCGCTGGGCAATACGGACTTTCAGCTCCCTTCAAAGATTTTCTATTGGGTTCAGGTCTGGAGACTGGCTAGGCCACTCCAGGACCTTGAGATGCTTCTTACAGAGCCACTCCTTAGTTGCCCTGGCTGTGTGTTTCGGGTCGTTGTCATGCTGGAAGACCCAGCCACGACCCATCTTCAATGCTCTTACTGAGGGAAGGAGGTTGTTGGCCAAGATCTCGAGATACATGGCCCCCTCCACCCTCCCCTCAATACGGTTCAGTCGTCCTGTCCCCTTTCATACCCAAAGAAGGTAGTTTCTACCTCCGTTGTTCACAGTTGGGATGGTGTTCTTGGGGTTGTACTCATCCTTTTTCTTCCTCCAAACACGGCGAGTGGAGTTTAGACCAAAAAGCCCTATTTTTGTCTCATCAGACCACATGACCTTCTTCCATTTCTCCTCTGGATCATCCAGATGGTCATTGGCAAACTTCAGATGGGCCTGGACATGCGCTGGCTTGAGCAGGGGGACCTTGCGTGCGCTGCAGGATTTTAATCCATGACGGCGTAGTGTGTTACTAATGGTATTCTTTGAGACTGTGGTCCCAGCTCTCTTCAGGTCATTGACCAGGTCCTGCCGTGTAGTTCTGGGCTGATCCCTCACCTTCCTCATGATCATTGATGCCCTACGAGGTGAGATCTTGCATGGAGCCCCAGACCGAGGGTGATTGACCATCATCTTGAACTTCTTCCATTTTCTAATAATTGCGCCCACAGTTGTTTCCTTCTCACCAAGCTGCTTGCCTATTGTCCTGTAGCCCATCCCAGCCTTGTGCAGGTCTACAATTTTACCCCGGATGCCCTTACACAGCTCTCTGGTCTTGGCCATTGTGGAGTCTGTTTGATTGAGTGTGTGGACAGGTGTCTTTTATACAGGTAACGAGTTCAAACAGGTGCAGTTAATACAGGTAATGAGTGGAGAACAGGAGGCCTTCTTAAAGAAAAACTAACAGGTCTGTGAGAGACGGAATTTTTACTGGTTGGTAGGTGATCAAATACTTATGTCATGCAGTAAAATGCAAAATAATTACTTACAAATCATACAATGTGATTTTCTGGATTTTTGTTTTAGATTCCGTCTCTCACAGTTGAAGTGTACATATGATTAAAATTACAGACCTCTACATGCTCAGTAGTACAGAGAACAGTCTCTGACTGGGGTGGCTGGGGTCTTTGACAATTTTTAGGCCCTTCCTCTGACACCGCCTGGTGTAGAGGTCCTGGATGGCAGGCAGCTTAGCCCCAGTGATGTACTGGGCCACACGCACTGCCCTCTGTATTGCCCAGCGGTCAGAGGCCGAGCAATTGCCATACCAGGCAGTGATGCAACCACCACCATGCTCTCGATGTTGCAGCTGTAGAACCTTTTGCGGATGTCAGAAAGCATGCCAAATCTTTTTAATTTCCTGAGGAGGAATAGGCTTTGTCGTGCCCTCTTCACGACTGTCTTGATGTGTTTCGGCCATTCTAGTTTGTTGTTGATGTGGACACCAAGGAACTTGAATCTCTCAACCTGGTCCACTACAACTCCTTTGATGAGAATGGGGGCGTGCTCGGTCCTCCTTTTCTTGTAGTCCACAATCATCTCCTTAGTCTTGGTTACGTTGAGGGATAGGTTGTTATTCTGGCACCACTCGGCCAGGTCTCCTCCCTATAGGCTGTCTCGTCGTTGTCGGTGATCAGGCCTACCACTGTTGTGTCGTCTGCAAACTTAATGATGGTGTTGGAGTCGTGCCTGGCCATGCAGTCGTGGGTGAACAGGGAGTTCAGGAGGGGACCTAGCAAGCACCCCTGGGGAGCTCCAGTGTTGAGGATCAGCGTGGCAGATGTGTTGCTACCTACCCTCACCACCTGGGGGCGGTCCATTAGGAAGTCCAGGATCCAGTTGCAGAGGGAGGTGTTTAGTCCCAGGATCCTTAGCTTAGTGATGAGCTTTGCCGTATTCAATGAATAGCCGTATTCAATGAATAGCAGTCTCACATAAGTGTTCCTTTTATCCAGGTGGGAAAGGGCAGTGTGGAGTGCAATAGAGATTTGCATCATCTGTGGATCTGTTTGGGCGGAATGCAAATTGGAGTGGGTCTAGGGATTCTGGGATAATGGTGTTGATGTGAGCCATTACCAACCTTTCAGAGCACTTCATGGCTATGGACATGAGTGCTACAGGACTGTAGTCATATAGGCAGGTTGCCTTTGAGTTCTTGGGCACAGGGACTATGGTGGTCTGCTTAAAATATGTTGGTATTACATATTGTTGAAAATGTCAGTGAAGACACTTGCCAGTTGGTCAGCACATGCCCGGAGCACACATCCTGGTAATCCGTCTGGCGCCGCAGCCTTGTGTATGTTGATCTGTTTAAAGGTCCTACTAACGTCGGCTACGGAGAGCGTGATCACACAGTCGTCCGGAATAGCTGATGCTCTCATGCATGCTTCGGTTTTGCTTGCCTCGAAGCGAGCATAGATGTGGTTTAGCTAGTCTGGTAAGCTTGTGTCACTGGGTAGCTCGCAGCTGTGCTTCCCTTTTTAGTCTGTAATAGTTTGCAAGCCCTGCCACATAAGACGAGCGTCGGAGCCGGTGTAGTATGATTCAATCTTAGCCCTGTATTGACGCTTTGCCTGTTTGATGGTTCGTCGCAGGGCATGGCAGGATTTCTTGTAAGCAGCTTGAAAGCGGCAGCTCTACCCTTTAGCTCAGTGCGAATGTTGCCTGTAATCCATGGCTTCTGGTTGGGGTATGTACGTACAGTCACTGTGGGGACGAAAAGGAGTGTGAACTGCTTATTGGACAGTGACTAAGCACAAACAGAATAATATCCTGACCTTGGCTTGTATGGTGGTGGAAGGACAATGAAGATGTGAAAGGATACATACAGGTGGCGTAGAGGGAATGAGAGAACGAAGATCGTTGCTGGTCCGTATCAAAGTAGCCTAATGATAAGGTTGACCTTCAGTTTGCTGCTACAGGCACTGAGAATAAAGCATTACCATCATAATGATTAGGCATCATAAAGGCATCATAAAAAGACTGGTTGCCTCTGGTTCAGAGCCACTGCGCACACTGGCCGAGATTTATTTTCCCTTTTCTCTCACTCTCCCCCTGACCTCCAAAAACTGATCATACAGAAACAGTCTCTGTGATATAGATGCTGCTAGGAGGATGGCTGCCAAAGTGCTGCACCATTTGAGATTCCTCCCACATGGCACTCACAGCTTTCTCCTCCTCCGCCACCAGCTCATTGCATCCGGCTGAGAGGACGGCTCTTTATTCAGTGCAGTCCAACACACTCAAGCCAGGGAATGAGTTACGCTGTGTGTGATGCATTGTAATAACCCGAAACAGAGAGCAACAAATCTGATCTCTTTAACACTAATGCAGACCTCTAAATGGGGGTCGTTGCAGTTGCGTACAAAACTGCCAGACTGGGGGAGGGCAGGTCAGGAGAGGGTTAATCCCGGGCCAGGATATTCCATTAACCAAGTAAGAGGGGGGACGGGTGATTATGCAGAAGGGTCCATTTCCCATTCTGCCGTTCTCTCTGTGTCCATGCACCCTTTCTCTCCATCTCAGTCCCTCTCTCTCGGCCAGTCCAAGCTTGGCTGGGCGGCAGAGACACATTCATGTAACTATGTTGTCTATCGTGTTGGGGCAGGGGAGGCAAAAGACAGGGGGCTGCAGAGGGGCCCAAGGTCGGCTAACCAAGTTGCTGAGCTGGAACAATGGCGGTGTGGCTGCGGCACACTGGTGGGGGGTGGGGGTAGCGGCAGGGTCCTAGTTGAAAGACTCTTGCGGAGCAAAGCTCACCGCCACAGCTGTCGCCTGCCTGCAGCGGGAAATGCGATTGTGAGTCACACACACTCCTTCTCCTCTGGGAGAGAAAACAAAGTTGTCTGCTCACACACCAGCTAGCTGCTACACCTCTTATCTCAGTCTTTGGACCACAGGGGACTTTTACTGTACTCTATTTGATTGCAGCATGACTGGGGTTTGTGGCATTGTGTTATGTGGTATAAAAATAATGCCAATATATTGAAGGTCATGATGAATGGAAATGAGACAATCACCATCACCATTGTAGAATGTGATGAACGGTCCCTTTGAGGCGACACGTGGTGCAGTGATTTTGGGGGATATCATGGTGTGCATTAGGGGAGGGGTGAGTGGGTCACCAGATGGCCAGTATTTCATATGTACACAGACAGATCCCTCGGAAGGGCAGAGATATGCTCTAGCCTGGTCATGGTCCAGCCACAGCAACAACAAGCTCGGGAGGAAGCAGAGATTTGTTGTTCAAATCAAAATCAAATAAAAGTTTATTGGTTGCGTACACAGTTTAGCAGGCATTATAGCGGTGCAGTGAAACGCTTATGTTACTAGCTCCTAACAATGCAGTAAAATGTCCAAATTAAAATGTCAAGAAAGATACACCACAAAAGGAAGAAATCAAGAACAGCGGAACGAATGTTCATGAGTCACATTGGGGGACTAGGCCGCTTTTTGGGGAGAAAAATTATGGATGCAGGGGTCACTAGCAAGGGGTATGTGGCTACACAGGGGTAACTAACATTCTAGTGCAATTCATCTTGGTGCACTGGTAGATGAGTATGTATGGAGTTATGGAAGAGATTCCTGCGGAATCCACAGATCCCCACATAGTTGCAAGCCTCACCTTCAGCTGGCAGCAGAGTAGGGCCAGCGGACACACCACACCACCTGTCGCCCCTTCCCCTTGCCCGCCACAGTGGGTGCAGCGCCAGGCAGACGGATCAGCACTCCGGCTGGCGCAGCCCAGACCCAGAGGCAGCAGTGGGGTCGGGGAGAGATTGGACTCGGCTGCCCAGCCTGGATGGCACCCCCTGGGGAGTACTTGGTGGATTAGTGGGGCTCTGGGTCTGCAGGCGGGGGTGAGACGTGTAGGAGGTATATGAAGGGAAGGAGGTCTTGGTGAAGAACCTGTCCCTCTCTCAATACAGTAGAGATCGGGGTGAGACGCCGGCCAAGAAAATATATATCTCACACAGCACGATGCCTTAGGTGGAAGGAGGCGTGAGCCAAGAACCTGTCTCTCAGTACAACAAAGTAGTGTACCCAGATAGCCAGGCTGTGGTTAACAACGGAGAACTCTGACACAGTTGACTAGGTTCCCAGTTCTCCGGAAATGTCCAAGTGGTCCCCCGTGCCAAGCCCAAGCTGAGCGTAGCTGAGCAACGGAAAGAGTTGAGGGCCTCTCCATGGAGAGTGGATGTTTTCATTCTCATTCTCAACATTGTTCCGTCTGCGAAGCTTAGCTCAGTGCCACTCCGTTTTAATTGTCATAGCATATTGAAAAGAGGCGATGATTATGGAGAATAGAATTTTCAAAGGGTTTATAGAGAGAATGGTCTAATATTGTTCACTATGAGCAGTGCTTCATTTCCAGTGCTCCAATAGCATTGGGGTCTGAGCGTGGGAGGAGACCAAAGGCGCACTAGTGCAGATCAAGCAGTTTTGCTCCATCTACACAGTGTGTGTGTTTGTGTGCTGTGTTTGCATACTGATCTCTGCCTCACACTCATCCCAGCGTTCCTGTGACCAGGCTGCGCGTTTGAGGCATCAGGCAGGAAAGGAGTGGTTTGGGTCCCGTCTGTCTGCTTATGGGGACTTAAAGAAAATACTCTCTTGATATTGTTTATGGGAAAAACATAACTGACGCACTGGTTTCAATTGAGAACAGAGACCCATGCTCCAGTGAAATCCAGGCTTAGGGGAGACTGAAGTGGGGATGTCTGCAGATGAAGGTAACCAAACATCAACTCAAAGCTCCAGGCCTTGGGCCGTCTTCCCAGTCTGCACTGTTGCAGTACAAAGGATACAGCAGATACTGTTACTTAAAAGGTTACAGAAACACATGCATTTAATAACACATCACACATTCAGCCCAAAGCTAGCCCTTTCCTGGGGGCATTGAGGTTGGCCACAGACCACAAGGGGAAACGAGAATGCTATGCAGCTGACCAAAAACGAGTGCTGAGCAATTAGTGCTTTCTGAGGTCGGTTCGGTTTCGGTTCGATTTACAAAACAAATATTTCACTGTTTCGTTTTCGATTATTAAAACGTTAAATGCGCTGTGCATTATGTGGGTTAAATGCTGTAACAACACACAATATAATAATGAATAAAAGTCTCATGATGGTAGTGACTGTCCATTACTGCTTATCACCTATTAACCTTCATTCACATTACTTTACTCAAATATCTCACTTGTTGTGTATATTAAATGTGTTTTATTTGATGACTATTATTTCATTCCAAGTCACCATCTCATCTCTATAGAGCTGCTGCCTATACTGTCTGACAAAATCACTATTTTGTAGATCTTCAAAGTAAATAAGGCATGACTGCTGAATACCAATTATCATTCATTTAGATCATGCACTTTCAGGTAGAGACACCTTGAGGAGCAACAGCTGCTCTCTATATCCTCTCACAATCACGCATTCTCTTCTGCAGCAGGCGTAAAAGAAACACAGACCGGACAAGTAGATGCGCAATGGATTATGGTCATTGTAGTTAATTACAGCATCTTATGCGCTAAACTATGTGGAATATTGGCCCTATTGGAAACTACAACTCCCTACTACATTGCACAGTTCAGGCTGTATCTGATTAATTTCTAGAGAAACTGTGCAACATGCTCACAGGGGGACAATTTTTTTTATTGCTCAGTACTACCAAAAACAGACATCTGGAGGCAAGTGTCCTTCCTTACCACCTCAACAGCCTCTGTTCAATACGCACCTGGAGCACATCAGCGTTGTTGAGGATTGAGTCAGTGGCAGTTTCAAAGTGGGACTGTTCCCTATGAAATGTCCCTGGCCTCTACTGTATTGGATTGCAAGGAGGGGATCTTAACCTGGTCGGCACCAGTCATGCTTATTAACCTTTTTTGGCTCTGAGAGTCCTACAGTTCTCAGCCTATAACATTCTATTTCATTAGCATAGGGTAGTCAGGGGTCAAGAACCTGTGGCACCAGGAGAGTTCAGGATCGGCAGAGCTCCCTGTATACCTCGGTGTTGTTCTTTTATGACCGGAGTGCATATGAAACCTATTTTACAAGAAAGAAACTGCAATGTACAGCCTCGCAAAAACAAACCAACATTCTTCAGCACCACCAGAGGGACAGAGGAGAGTTTTTTTTACCCTAAATCCATCTGTGGATTTAGGCAGCCTCAGGTACTTCTCTCTCTTCATGTAATCCCAGACAGACTTGATGATGTTGAGATCAGGTCTCTGTGGGGGCCATAGCATCACTTTCAGGACTCCTTTTCTTCTTTACGCTGAAGATAGTTCTTAATGATTTTCACTGTATGTTTGGGGTCGTTTTCACGCTGCAGAATACATTTGGGACCAATCAGATGACTCCCTGATGGTATCTGCCTTTACTTATCAGCATTGAGGAGACCATTCATTCTGACCAAACCCCCAACTCAATTTGCAGAAATGCAGCCCCAAACTTGCAAGGAACCTCCACCATGCTTCACTGTTGTCTGCAGACACTCATTCATGTACTGCTCTCCAGTCCTTCGGTTGAACAAACTACCTTCTGCTAGACAAATATTTCAAATTTTTCCTCATCAGTCCAGAGCACCTGCTGCCATTTTTATGCACTCAGTTCCTGTGTTTTCATGCATAGTTGAGTCGCTGTGCCTTGTTTCGGAGGTATGGCTTTTTGGGCGCAAATCGTCCATGAAGGCGACTTCTGACCAGACTTCTCCGGACAGTAGATGGGTGTACCAGTGTCCCACTGTTTTCTGCCAATTCTGAGCTGATGGCACTGCTGGACATCCTCTGTTTGCTAAGGGAAGTAAGCAGGATGTTTCTTCCATTTGCTGCAGTAAGTTTCCTTGGCCGACCACTGCGTCTACACCCTCAACGTTGCCCGTTTGTGCTTCTTTGTGCTTCTTCAAAAGAGCTTTGACAGCATATCTGGAAACCCCTGTTTGCCTTGAAATTTCGGTCTAGGAAAGACCTTGCTGAGACACTGGCTTGTAGGCCTCTCCTGGTCTCACACTCATTGTGAAATTTGGTGGAGGATCTGTGATGATCTGGAGGTGCTTCAGCAAGGCGGGAATCGGACAGATTTGTCTTTGTGAAGGATGCATGAATCAAACCACGTACAAGGTTGACCTGGAAGAAAACTTGCTTCCATCTGCTCTGACAATGTTCCCCAACTCTGAGGATAGTTTTTTCCAGCAGGAGAATGCTCCATGACACGCAGCCAGGTCAATCAAGTTGTGGATGGAGGACCACCAGATCAAGAGCCTGTCATGGCCAGCCCAATCTCCAGACCTGAACCCCATTGGAATGTGATCAAGAAGAAGATGGATGGTCACAAGCCATCAAACAAGGCCGAGCTGCTTGAATTTTTGCGCCAGGAATGGCATAAAGTCACCCAACATCAATGTGAAAGACTGGTGGAGAGCATGCCAAGACGCATGAAAGCTGTAATTGAAAATCAGGGTAATTCCACCAAATACTGATTTCTGAACTATTCCAAATTTAAAACATTAATATTGTGTTGTTTAAAAATGAAAATGAACTTATTTTCTTTATTCGAGGTCTGACAACACTGCAACGTTTTTTGTTATTTTGACCAGTTGTCATTTTCTGCAAATAAATGACCTAAATGACAATATTTGTATTTAGGGAGAAATGTTGTCAGTAGTTTATATAATAAAACAAAAATGTTCATTTTACCCAAACACATACCCATACATAGTTAAACCAGAGAAACTGATCATTTTGCAGTGGTCTCTTCATTTTATCCAGAGCTGTATATATAATGTTCTCTACAAAATATCCTTTATATAATATCTATATATACAGTGCATTCAGAAATTATTCAGACCCCTTATTATAAAATGCATTAAATATTTCCCCCCTCAATCTACACACAATACCCCAAAATGAACAAGAGAAAACAGTTTTTTTTTTATTATCTGCACATTTGTTTAAAAAATAATAATAAACAGAAATAACTTATTTACATAGGTATTCAGACCCTTTGCTATGAGATTCAAAATTGAGCTCAGGTGCTTCCTGTTTCCATTGATCATCCTTGAGATGTTTCTTCAACTTGATTAGAGTCCACCTGTGGTAAATTCAATTGATTGGACATGGTTTGGAAAGGCAGACACCTGTCAATATAAGGTCCCACAGTTGACAGTGCATGTCAGAGCAAAAACCAAGCCATGAGGTTGAAGGAATTGTCTGTAGAGCTCCGAAACAGGATTGTGTCAAGGCACAGATCTGGGGAACGGTAACAAAAAATGTCTGCAGCGTTGAAGGTCCCCAAGAACACAGTGGCCTAAAACATTCTTTAATGGAGGAGTTTGGAACCACCAAGACATCCTAGAGCTGGCCTTCCAGCCAAACTGAGCAAACAAGGGAGAAGGGCCTTGGTCAGGTAGGTGACCAAGAACCTGATGGTCACTCTGACAGAGCTCTAGATTTCCTGTATGGAGAAGGGAGAACCTTCCAGAAGGACAACGATCTCTACAGCACTCCACCAATCAGGTCTTTATAGTAGAGTCGCCAGACGGAAGCCACTCCTCAGTAAAAAGCCCATGACAGCCTGCTTGGAGTTTGCCAAAAGGCACCTAAAGGACTCTCAGACCATGAGAAACAAGATTCTCTGGTCTGATGAAACCAAGATTGAACTATTTGGCCTGAATACCAAGCGTCACTTCTGGAGAAAACCTGGCACTATCTCTACGGTGAAGCATGGTGTTGGCAGCATCATGCTGTGGGGATGGTTTTCAGCAGCAGGGACTGGGAGATTAGTCAGGATTGAGGGAAAAATGAACGGAGCAAAGTACAGAAAGATCCTTGATGAAAACGTGCTCCAGAGTGCTCAGGACCTCAGACTGGGAAGGTTCACCTTCCAACAGGACAACGATCGTAAGCACACACAAAGATCTGCTCAGAAGAATGGGAGAAACTCCGCAAATACAGGTGCCAAGCTTGTAGCATCATACCCAAGAAGAATCGAGGCTGTAATCACTGTCAAAGGTGTTCCAACAAAGTACTGCGTAAAGGGTCTGAATACTTATGTAAATATGGCATTTTTATAAATTAGCACAAATTTCTACAAACCTGTTTTTGTTTTGTCATTATGGAGTATTGTGTGTAGATAGATGAGGGGAAAAAACTATTTTATACATTTTTGAATCAGGCTGTATCGTAACGAAATGTGGAAGAAGTCAACAGGTCTGAATACTTTCCGAATGCACTGTATATATAATATAAAGCTCTCAGAATAAAATGAATATCTCCCCCTCCAAACTGTGTCAGGGTGTAATTGTCTAAAATAGAAATACACTTCTCTGCAGGCAGCACATGCTGCTTCTAGGCTGCCATGACATGCTAACTACTAATTACAGCAGTCTACTTCCCCCCTGGTAACTCATGCATTGCTTTACTTGATCTGAGGAAATGTGAAAAAATAACAAACTATGATGCCTAAGGAGGTTAAAATAAATGTTTTAAAAGAGTTGGAGGGAGAGAAAGAGATGGAGGGAGAGACAGAGGGAGAGAGCGAGAGACAGTGAAATGGAAGAGCGACAAAGGCATCCAGATTAGATTTGGGCAGTATACCGTATATACGTATACTGGGGTATATGGAAATAGTTCACAGTAGAGGTCGACTGATTAATCGGAATGGCCGATAATTAGGGCCGATTTCAAGTTTTCATAACAATCGGAAATCTGTATTTTTGGGGGCCGATTTCCGATTATTATAATTTTTTATATACCTTTATTTAACTAGGCAAGTCAGTTAAGAACACATTCTTATTTTCAATGACGGCCTAGGAACTGTGGGTTAACTGCCTTGTTCAGGGGCAGAACGACAGATTTTCACCTTGTCAGCTCAGGGGATTCAATCTCGCAACCGTACAGTTAACGAGTCCAACGCTCTAACCATTGCACTCCACGAGGTGCCTGCCTGTTACGCGAATGCAGTAGAAGCCAAGGTAAATTGCTAGCTAGCATTAAACTTATCTTATAAAAAACAGTCAATCTTAATCAATAGTTATAACTACTAATCCAGTTTAGCAGGCAATATTAACCAGGTGAAATTGTGTAATTTCTCTTGCGTTCATTGCACGCAGAGTCAGGGTATATGCAACAGTTTGGGCTGCCTGGCTTATTGCAAACTAATTTGCCAGAATTTTACGTAATTATGACATAACATTGAAGGTTGTGAAATGTAACAAGGGATGCCACCCGTTAGATAAAATACAGAACGGTTCCGTATTTCACTGAAATAATAAACGTTTTGTTTTCTAAATGAGTTTCCGGATTTGACCATATTAATGACCAAAGGCTCATATTTCTGTGTGTTATTATGTTATAATTAAGTCTGATTTGATATAGCAGTCTGACTGAGCAGAAGCAGGCTCGTAATCATTCATTCAAACCACACTTTTGTGCGTTTTGCCAGCAGCTCTTCACAAGCACAGCGCTGTTTATGACTTCAAGCCTATCAGCCTAATGGCTGGTGTAACCAATGTGAAATGGCTAGCTAGTTAGCTGGGTGTGCGCCAATACCGTTTCAAACGTCACTCGCTTTTAGATTTGGAGTAGTTATTCCCATGGCGCTGCAAGGGCCGTGGCTTTTGTGGAGCCATGAGTAATGATGCTTCGAGTGTGGCTGTTATGTTCCTGGTTCGAGCCCAGGTAGGGACGAGGAGAGGGACGGAAGCTATACTGTTACACTGGCAATACTATAGTGCCTATAAGAACATCCAATAGTCAAAGGTATATGAAATACAAATGGTATAGAGAGAAATAGTCCTATAAATACTACATTAACTACAACCTAAAAACCTCTTACCTTGGAATATTGAAGTCTCATGTTAAAAGGAACCACCAACTTTCATATGTTCTCATGTTCTGAGCAAGGAACTTAAACGTTAGCTTTTTTACATGGCACACATTTTTACATGGCACATACATGGCACATATTGCATATTGGCACATATTACTTTCTTCTCCAACACTTTGTTTTTGCATTATTTAAACCAAATTGAACATGTTTCATTATTTATTTGAGGCTAAATTGATGTTATTGATGTATTATATTAAGTTAAAATAAGTGTTCATTCAGTATTGTTGTAATTGTCATTATTACAAATATAACTTTTTTTTTTAATCGGTCGATTAATCGGTACCGGCTTTTTTGGTCCTCCAATAATCGGTATCGGCGTTGAAAAATCATAATCGGTCGACCTCTAGTTCACAGGACAGTTTTTCAATACCGTCATTGCCATTGAAACTATTTCTTTGAAGTTTAACACATTTGAATATTTGTAGCTACTTTAAGTAAATGCCTGCACTCAACTTGTGCAATCATTTAGGAGATCAAGACTGCGTTCTTCATTTCACCTGTCACATTTTTCATAATGAAGCTTACCGGTAGTCCCCAGTCGCGTGGTGTATGTTTACAAGCACACAACAACGACAGACCGGACCCTTGTGAGTCACACGCTGTTGTACAGCACGCGCCAGGTAATGTAGTTACATTCACAACTAAATGTTTGCCAGCTAGATATCTTATAACTAAGTTAACTGTCTAAAGGTTGCTAAATGCTCTGCAGTTCTGCATTTTGTTTGCTAATTTAGTGGTTCGCTTCTTCGTTTGGTAACAACAGAGAATCCCCTCCCAGATCAAGAGCAGGGTTTCCTTTAGGAAAATGTGACCCTGGACATTTGACGGGCACCATTTTAATTTACCAGGACATTTGATTAATTTACCCGACCCATATCCATTGGGTGCGTAACCTGATTAGGGCGTGCTCAGAATGACAGAAATCCCATTTAGATTATGGCCATTTATCTTAACAGAATACGCAAGTTGAGGATGCAACGACGTGCGTCCTTCTTACTGAATTCCACTGCACACTTTGAAGATGTTACATTTACCTTACTCAGCCAACAAGATGAACAGCAAAATCAAAAGCCCCTGTCAATCTACTACTCCTCATACTAGAAAAGTTGACCTATTCTATTGGTCAGCTTGTCGAGAAAGAAATAGCACAAAAAGACTGACAGTTGTGGGACGATAGATCCCAAATTCATACAACCAGCAGGAATCCTAGGCCTAGAAAAAATTCTAAAGCAATGAGTCTGATGCAACAGATCAGAAAATTTAGCTTAAAATGTCGATAAACAATTATTTTTTCACATTATAACCACAGCAATGTGCCCAGGGCAGTATGCTACGTGTGAAAATTTGTTTCATAATGCCATTAGCGGTAAAATACAGTTCGAAATGTAGAAATTGGGGAATTCTAATATGCAACAACTAGCATGAGTTGCTAAAATGACTAGGATTGTCCCTTTGGCTACCGGACAATGAAAGAAAGTTGAAAACCAATAGAACATGTGAGAAATAGGCTACTGGTTTCAATGGCATATGGAAGTCTTTATAAAACAATACGCTACTGGTTTCAATGGCATATGGATGTCTTTATGAAAGTAATTGCCTCCACAGATATGGTCAGATTTGCCTAGGCGACTTTGAAGCAAACTATTTTCAACACGCAATTTAGAATTAATGTGCAATGATTGGGCTTAAAAAAAGCGCTGTCTGACAGATTTACCGTTCAAAAGCTCTGTATCTGTATGCTATGCATGTGTGCTAAATAAGATACACAACAAATATACACAAGCGCCAATTTCATCAAACTAAATTATGCAAATGAACCTATAGACCAAAACGCATGACCAGTCAAATGTATTTACATCGACTAGTATTTCCATCAATGAATAGGCTAAAAAGCATTATTTCACTATGGGAAGAATAAAAATCTCCTTGCCAAGGACAGGCCGGTGCCGATTTTATTTCTCTGCTTTTCACATTTTTTTATGGGCCAAAAGGCAGCTATTACCTGCTAACGGAGACCCTGATCAAGAGCCTTGCTGTCTAATATTTGTTTTGTTCATGCAGCAAACTGTAAGTAGCATTTTTTTGTTACTTGTAGAACTTTATTAGCAGGGATGGCTGTCCTGCCAATAGTTTAGGATAAAATGTATAAAATGTTCGCAATGCTCTCGTTAGCATTTCGTTAGCATTCCCTATGGGATTGTACATGTACCTGTTAGCATTGCTAACCTGCGGATTAAAAATGCTCAGTTGAGTAGCCTAGGGGTAGCCTAGTGGTTAAGAGCATTGGGCCTGTAATCGAACGGTTGCTGGTTCGAATGCACGAGCCGGCAAGGTGAAAAAATCTGTCGTTCTTCCCTTGAGCAAGTCAGGTAACTCCCAAAAAAACAACTGTTCCCGGCATACATTAAAGCATAAATAAACTGAAAGTAGGCAAACTACACATTTCAGAAACCAAGAAATGGTGATTTCTGCATAGTGCATCTTTAAATGTGCAATACACATTTCGGTTGAATGCATTCAGTTGTGCAACTAAGTATCCCCCCTTTCCCTTTTTGAAAATAGCACCCTTAGTGTTCAGTGCCGGTAATACCGAATATCCCAGGATGGTACATAGCCGGTATGACAATCTGGATACCGCCCAAACCAAATACAGATCCAGCGAACTTGACAGTAGGGCTGTCTCTGACAAAAAATTATCTTGGTCGACTGAGTCATCGGTAGAACGTGTATTTTTCCATATATAGACACACCCTATGTCTTTGAATAAAATCCAACTATATACACTGAGCTTGTCTGATGCTTTAAGCATACTGTTTGATTAAATAATTAAGACACAAATAGCTCAAGAGGGAGCCCGATGGCCACGCTGTGTTAAAAACAAATGACAGCGAGTGCCTCTGTGAACAGGCACCGCAGCACAGCAAGTGTTTATCGCGCTGTCCGTGCTGAATCTGCCACATAATTACAGCCATTTAGTTTCTTACTTGTTTCTCTAGCTGAAAGGTTCTGTTACCAAAATACCTCATTTGTATAAAAAAAACATTTCCTTTTCCAGGCATCCCTTGCTCTCTTTACGTGAAACATGTATAACTGGCATGCACGTGACCAATAGGTCCTGGCCTATAGCCTATCACAATCACATCAACACATTTGTTATAACAAACTCAGAACATCGTAACACATGTGACAGCAAAATGGATGCAGAGGACATGAAAAAGAAAACGGGGGAATTGCTTTGGAGGGAAAGGGGAAGTCAGATGTGTGGAAGACATTTGACTTAGTCGTGGAAACTATTGGAGAAGAAGAAAAAGGAGGGGATATAGGAACAAGTGCTGTGTGAGTATTGTGTACCAAACAGCTGCTTTTAGATCACAGTATTATCATTGTTTAGGAGCGAGAGCTAAATAAGAACAAGAAGATCAAGAAAAAGGAGGCTATAGGAGCGAGAGCTGCGTGCACATTATGTGTGACAAACAGGAGCAGTTAGATTACCATATAATTTTTCTGCCCGTTTGGAAAAGTGTAAACAACAGTAAATAAATTAAATGTAATACCAGTCTGTTCTAACGAAAAATAACATTGTAAAGATTTTATTACAGCAGAGCAAAGATTAAAAACAGCTCAATTTGTGACATTTCTTTATTCTACATTTTAAGGTTGCATGAGGCTTGGTGGTCACGAAATCAGTAGGCTATTAAACAAATACTCATTCTGACAACAGAAGCAGGATTTGTCTTATTGGTTATATAATGTAGATATATATGGATGATTTATAAAGCCAGGCACGTTTAACAGTTAGGCTATTGATTATAGACTTAATAAAGTTGGGGTTTCCTCTGTCCTCACTCCGCTGCTGCCTCCGCCACATTGTTCTCAACACCAACATGCTGGTTAACTACGCCATTATGCACTAAGCAACATATACAGAAAGGCGCCAATTCAACAGCGCCCTGAAGATTACGTTTCAGAACCACGAACAGCGACCGCTATCCCTCACGGGAGAAAGCGCATTTGTTATAAAATAATATATTTATTAGTGTTGCACCATTATTCTTACATTATATAACCATTTACAATATCAGTAGCACGTGTCATAAGAGTGATGGGCTGTGCCATCTCTGCGGACAGGTGAAAAATAGACAGGTGTCTTGTGCACCATGAAAAACATAATCTATTTACGACCAAACAATCGACCAGTTGACTAAATGTGGTCAGCCCTACTTGACAGGGAGTTATTTTTTAATCAAGTAGTGGATTAGGTACAGTACTACTGAAGGTTGAAAATATGCCAGTTATTCTGTGCCAGCTGTTGCTTATCTGCAGGGAGACAAAGAGCCCTGTGAAGGCGGTACAGTTAGTCTGTGTGAATGACTCAGCACGAGCCTCCCTCACTGGCTGGCTGATTACTGCAGATCAGGCCCATTTGGCAGGGAGCCATTACATTAGCACTACTAGCCACATGAATGGATGGAGCAGCGACAGGGCCTCACTAAAGCCTGGTGCTCACCTAGCAATCCAGCCCCTGCCAGGGAGTGTGTTGGACGGGGCATGGGGTTTGGGTCGAGAGGCCTTCTTGTCATTTCTAGCAGGTCAGTTACTATGACAAATGGCCCACTTTCTTACTAGTAGGGATCATCAACATCTTTTTATTGACCAGATGGTCAGGGGGCTGGTACATAATTACACATTTGAAGCAAGAAGCTCAAACCGATATAATATTTGACTAAAACATAATAATTTAAAACCATTTCTATATGATTCCATGTTTCTCTCTATTATGTGTGGGAATACTTGAACCGATTTCCAAAATTAAAATCACTTGGAGTTGATTTCCTGGTGTTTTAAAAGTATTTTAGCGATGTCCAACAATAAAACAATAAAACCTCTGCTTCATTAACATCCCAAAATGACCTCATCCCCGAGCTGTCCTTCTGCCTCTTATTGCAGCCACCTGGGGAGAGAACCACAGGAATAGCTGGTACTGTGGAACTGTGGAGGCAATCACAGTTGTCCTCCCTTCTCTCTGGGTCTCAGGCGGCTAACTGACTTTCCATCTATTCCAGGAATGCATGTCACTAAGTGGGTCGTAATCACAAGGGAAACGCTGGTTATCTGGGACATTGCTAATGCCATTGCCAACTTATTAGAACCCTGGGATATGGTGGTGTATCTAAGGACAAATGGTTTTGGGGGTCTCTGTGGGTTTGGTATTGGACAATGCTGATTGATGTGATGGGTAGTTGGGTACAATATACCAAAAATGGAGGGGAAAGGCTACTGGTTCACTTCAATAAGATACCAATGTACGGTAAATAAGCCTACACCTGGTTTTCTCAAGTCAGAAGTCAAAAGCAGGACTTCTATCCTACTTACATAGATGAGGCCAGAGTAGTAGCGGTCCTTGAGGTTGTGCAGCACTGAAGCCTCGTTCAAACACGTGAGCTCAGCCATGTCCTCCACCTTACTGAACTTGGGAGGGTTCATCTTCTGGATATCGTCCTTGTTCACTATGGCCTTCTTGCTGTTCTCAGCTAGCTCCACCACCACCTCGTCGCCGCGCTCCTCGCGGATGCTGGCCGCCTCGAAGCCGTGGCGCTCCGAGGGGATCCATACGAGCTTCTTGGCCGTCCAGTCGGCCTGCGTGGCCGGGTTGCAGACCACGGCGCGGTCCACGAACAGGTACCGCTCCGGGTCCTCCTGCCCGCTCCGCTGTGCCATCTCTGGGGTACAACCAGAACACACTAGGACACCTGGACGGGAGACACAAACAGTTAGCACATTGGTTGAGTTATACCCATTATTTAAAAACTCAGGTCGACCCCTAGCCCCTATCGAAGCTCTCCTGTAGATCTAATGATGAATGTAATGCCCAGGGGTAGTTTGGGATACAGAGTACCAGTAATCCTCCAAATCTGGAGCTTAAATACCAAAACAGACAGCTGAGCTGAGTTCTGAGGTCTCCTTGTAAATCAGACTCTCTCCTACAGTAACACATTCCCAGTCCAAGTACAGTACCCTCAGTGTGTCCCTCTCACCAACTCCCTCAAAAAGAGACTTTCCTCAGACAGCACACATGACAATTTTCACCCTGATGTCTGAGCCAAGCTATGTGTGGGTAGACTAGAGGCTCTCCCTCTACAGAGATAGATCCACAGTCTGTCTGTCATACACTGCATATGTATGACTTCCAGTTCAGCTAGGCTAGGGATTGGAAGGGAGAGCCAAGAGGGAAAGCTGACCCTAGACCAGTGTTTGGAGAACACTTCAGCCTCCTTCGCACCATGACTGCAGAAAAACAACATAATATATCCTCAGCCCTGCTGAAATGCTTCACAGACCACCGCCACCAGCTTCTGTATCAGTATCTAGTGTTTCCAGAGCCTGATTAAACTGACTAGACGAGACTAAATAGGAAGAAGCAACCAAGCACACTTCCTGATCCAGGTAGTAGCCAAGCGTGCCATGTAATTTCTTACTGTGATAAGAATGATTGGGATATGATGTCATCAACTCCGATAACACTATCTTATTGTAATAGTCTATTACTGCTGACATGAGCTATTCAGCATTTCTAGACTGATAGTGGGAACATTTTCTGAAAACTATATGAACTTTTGATAAAGCCTATGGCTTGGGTAGATTAGGCTGTACTTGCGAATATTGACAGAAAATCAAGAGATGTATTGACGCCGCTCACACAACTGGGCATGCCAGCTTCAGCTGATGACGGCAAGCATGGTGTTTACACGGTGTTGCTTCAACCCGAAACTGGGCCAGATCCCTGGATAGAGGGATCAGGGTGCAGCTAAGCGTAATGTCGTGCCACTGCATCCCATCTCTAAGTCTCAGAAAACCGCTATGATATCTGACCGCACGCCAAAGAAGTCATCCAGCCAAGGCATTGCCAGCCTTTGTTGAAATTACCAAGCCCTTCGCTGCTAAACTTGCCGAGTAAACCTGGTTAGAATAAAAATGCATTGCCCACATCACACTGATTCTTGCTGTAATGTTAGCTAGGTAACGTTAGCTAACATTGTCGGGCAAGCTCTGTATTTAGCTGCATTGGTGAACATAGTTTATACAATATTGAATTTCTAAATAAAAGTTCAACTTCTATTATCATAACCGAGCAGTACATGAATGTGTTAAAATACCATATGTTAAGCACGAGCTAACGCAATGAACATCAAAAGGAGTTCTGAGGCAGTTTAGGGTCCTCGCGCTGCATGCACCATCACTGAAATGTATAGCTGGAAAGACATTTTAGAATGTTCCTATAATGAGCATATCAATTAGTTTGCTATTATTAAAACGATCACTTAATTCAATTGATGATTTTTTTTTTAATCTAGAAAATGTCATTGAAACAATTGAGCATGTTAGCTAGCTAGCTAGTTTGGTGTCAACTAGCCAGCAAGGTTGAGGTCCTCCATCGTTGAAAAGTCATGGCAAAATAATCCGTTAGCCAGCTAACCACCCCGGCATCCCTATGAAAACGACTCTAATAAACTCACCTGGTGCAGATGATAATGAAAGTCAGACACTTTTATGAATATACTGATAGTAAGCAGAACAAAGTAATATTCCTCAGAATTCTTTGAAATTTCTGCAAATATTCCCTTTTTTCCGGCCGCTTCTCATCAATGGTACACCCCCACCATCCAACTTCTTCTCAACCAAACTCGCCATGCAGCACTTTTCTATTCCCGCCTCTAGGACCAGACGTGCGGCACACCCACTATTCAAAGATACAATATGATTGGATTCCACCGCCTGAAGTCTACAGACGATTGGTTGAAATTCCGCCCGTTTGAAAACCTTGATATTCTTGATTATCCGCCCGAGCCATGACGTCTCACCTGCAGACGGGTGAATGCTGCCATGAGATACTTGCAGTGAATAAATTGGATAATATCAAACGAAAAATGCCCATTCACTGGTCTTTGACATGTCCATCACATACCACATTCTCTGAATATGAATTCTCCATCCCATCAATTTGTTTGCACCAAGTTAAAGCATCTCCCACAACAAATTGCCTTTCGATTGATTATTACACCCAAATTACGATATTTTTCCGTGAACAGCAAGGTCCATGTATTTGTGGGATTTGTAGCCTATCAACTAATGTGATATTGACACATAACTGCCCTCATTTATTATGCATACTTTATAACCCACTATATTAGATTTATCTGGTCTGGATTAGCTAATAATGTAGCTAATACATTTGTATAAAACGATGAGAAAACAACATCCCATCATCACAAATCAGAAGTCTTTTGTCCACTCCTTGATTACTATACTGAACAAAAATATAAACGAAACATGCAACAAATGTTACAATTTTACGGTTACAGTTCATTTTAGGAAATCAGCAGGGTTGGGGAGTAAGAGATTAAATGTAAAGCATTACAAAAAACGGTAACAGTAAACCGTTACGTTACCAGCAATAGTGTAATCAGATTACAGATTGTTTTTAAATAACTTGATGATTACTTCGATGATTACTTTTAAATTCAGAAAGAATGTTTGCGGAAAAAAATATTTGACACTTCTCTGTTTTCTCAAGACATTCAAATCAGCTTTGAAAAAAGGCGCAAATTTAAATTTGTTCCACCTGAGCGAGTCTGGACACAAATCAGAGACCACTATGATGACACACCAAATGTGTTTGATGGATCGTGGGAAACGAGCTGGAATAAATAGGATTGTGTAGGCTACAGTCCAAGCTATGTCTTCCAATTGTGCGACTGCTGTTGGCATCCAAAAATTATCCAATTTGTGGTTGTTGTGGATGGCTGTTCACAAATCTTTTTGAAACCAGTGGACAGCCAGTGAAAAATATGCTCTTGCAACACCTGCATAGTGCGGATCCAAGCCTATGGAATCAAAGTGGGGCTTTTATTGCTCAATCTAATTCATGCTGGGGAAGAAAGAAAAAATCCATAGTCCTAATGGACACATGCTCAAACTTGGCCAATCTGTAGTTGCTAAATACATTTTTGGATTTATAGACTTTATATATATATATAAGATAAAAGTAAAACGTTTGGACAAACCTACTCATTCCTGGGTTTTGCTTTATTCTTTATATTTTCTACATTTTAGAATAACAGTGAAGACATCAAAAATAGGAAATAACACATGGAATCATGTAGTAACCAAAAAAGTGTTAAACAAATAAAAAAATGTTTTATATTTGAGATTCTTCAAAGCCACCCTTTGCCTTGATCACAGCTTTGCACACTTTTGGCATTCTCTCAACCAGCTTCATGATTTAGACACCTGGAATGCATTTCAATTAACAAGTGAACCTTGTTAATGCGTTTGAGCCAATCAGTTGTGTTGTGACAAGGTAGGGGTCGTATACAGAACACAGTCCTTATTGGTAAAAGAACAAGTTCATATCATGGCAAAAACAGCTCAAATAAGCAAAGATAAATGACAGTCAATCATTACTTTATGACATGAAGGTCAATCAATACAGAACATTTAAAGAACTTTGAACATTTCTTCAAGTGCAGTCGCAAAAACCATCAAGCGCTATGATGAAACTGGTTCTCATGATGACCGCCACAGGAAAGGAAGACCCAGAGTTACCTCTGCTGATGAGGATAAGTTCATTAGAGTTACCAGCCCAAATTTTATCCCAATTAAATGCTTCACAGAATTCAAGTAACAAACACATCTCAACATCAACTGTTCAGAGGAGACTATGTGAATCAGGCCTTCATGGTCAAATTGCTGAAAATAAACCACTACTAAAGGACACCAATAAGAAGAAACACAAGCAATTGGGCCAAGAAACACAAGGAATTGACATTAGACCGTTGGAAATCTATCCTTTGGACTGATGAGTCCAAATTTGAGATTTTTGGTTCCAACCGCCGTGTCTTTGTGAGGGTAGGTGAATGGTAGGTGAACGGATAAGGTGAATGGATGTATGTGAACGGATGATTTTCGCATGTGTGGTTCCCACCGTGAATTATGGAGGAGGAGGTGTGAAGGTGTGGGAGTGCTTTGCTGGTGACACTGTCTGTGATTTATTTAGAATTCAAGTCACGCTTAACCAGCATGGCTACCACAGCATTCTGCAGCGATACGCCATCCCATCTGGTTTGCACTTAGTGGGACTATCATTTGTTTTTCAACAGGACAATTACCCAACACACCTCCAGGCTGTGTAAGGGCTATTTGACCAAGAAGGAGAGTGATGGAGTGCTGCATTAGATGACCGGCATTCCACAATCACCCGACCTCAACCAAATTGAGGTGGTTTGAGATGAGTTGGACCGCAGAGTGAAGGAAAAGCAGCCAACAAGTGCTCAGCATACGTGGGTACTCCTTTAAGACTGTTGGAAACGCATTCCTCATGAAGCTGGTTGAGAGAATGCCAGAGTGTGCAAAGCTGTCATCAAGATAAAGGGTGGCTACTTTGAAGAATCTCAAATATAACATATATTATGATTTGTTTAACACTTTTTTTGGTTACTACATGATTCGATATGTGTTATTTCATAGTTCTGATGTCTTCACTATTATTCTACACTGTATAAAATACAAAAAATAAAGCAAAACCCTTGAATGAGTACAGTGGCAAGAGAAAGTATGTTATCCCTTTGGAGTTACCTGGATTTCTGTATAAATTGGTCATCAAATTTGAGTCACAACAATAGACAAACATAGTGTGCTTGAACTAATAACACACAGGACCCTGTCTTTCAAAGATAATTCGTAAAAATCCAAATAACTTCACAGATCTTCATTGTAAAGGGCTTAAACACTGTTTCCCATGCTTGTTCAATGAACCATAAACAATTAATTAATGAACATGCACCTGTGGAACGATCGTTAAGACACTAACAGCTTACAGACAGTAGGCAATTAAGGTCAGTTACAAAAACTTAGGACACTAAAGAGGCTTTTCCACGGACTCTGAAAAACACCAAAAGAAAGATGCCCAGGGTCCCTGCTCATCTGCGTGAACGTGCCTTATGCATGCTGCAAGGAGGCATGAGGACTGCAGCTTTGGCCAGTGAATTGCAATGTCCGTACTGTGAGATGCCTAAGACAGCGCTACAGGGAGACAAAACAAACAGCTGATCGTCCTCGAAGTGGCAGACCATGTGAAACAACACCTGCACAGGATCGGTACATCCGAACATCACACCTGCGGGACAGGTACAGGATGGCAACAACAACTGCTCGATTTACACCAGGAATGCTCAGACTGTCTGCATTAGGCTGAGAGAGACTGGACTGAGGGCTTGTAGGCCTGTTGTAAGGCAACAACGTCGCCTATGGGCACAAACCGTTGCTGGACCAGACAGGACTGGCAAAAAGTGGTCTTCACTGATCAGTCGCGGTTTTGTCTCACCAGGGATGATGGTCGGATTTACGTTTATCGTCAAAAGAAAGAACGTTACACTGAGGCCTGTACTCTGGAGCGGGATCGATTTGGAGGGTCACAGCATCATCGGACTGAGCTTGTTGTCATTGCAGGCAATCTCAACGCTTTGCATTATAGGGAAGACCTCCTCCCTCATGTGGTACCCTCCCTGCAGGCTCATCCTGACATGACCCTCCACCGTGACAATGCCCCCAGCCATACTGCTCATTCTGTGCGTGATTTCCTGCAAGACAGTAATGTCAATGTTCTACCATGGCCAGCGAAGAGCCCGGATCTCAATCCCATTGAGCACGTCTGGGACCTGTTGGATCGGAGGGTGAGGGCTAGGGCCATTCCCCCCAGAAATGTCCGGGAACTTGCAGGTGCCATGGTGGAAGAGTGGGATAACATCTCACAGCAAGAACTGGCAAATCTGGTGCAGTCCATGAGGAGGAGATGCACTGCAGTACTTAATGCAGCTGGTGGCCACACCAGATACTGACTGTTACTTTTGATTTTGACCTCCCCAGTTGTGAGGCCGGTTGGACGTACTGCCAAATTCTCTAAAACTATGTTGGAGGCAGTTTATGGTAGAACATTCAAATTTAAATTCCCTGGAATCAGCTCTGGTGGACATTCCTGCAGTCAGCATGCCAATTGAACACTTCCTCAAAACATGAGACGTCTCTGGCATTGTGTTGTGTGACAAAACTGCATATTCTAGAGTGGCCTTTTATTTTCCCCAACACGAGTTGCACCTGTGTGATGATCATGCGGTATAATCAGTTTATTGATATGCCACACCTGTCAGGTGGATGGATTATCTTGTCAAAGGAGAAATACTCACTAGCACTCACTAATAAACAGATTTATCCACAGAATTTGAGTTAAAAATACTTTTGTAAGGAAGGAACATTTCTGGGATGTTTATTTCAGCCCATAAAACATGAGGCCAACACCTTACATGTTGTGTTAATATTTTTATTGAGTATATACAGTATATTACCAGCCCAAGGCATGCGGTGAATGAATTAATGTTTGCCACCCTCTAGTGGAAAAAAGCTAAAACATACAGCGACCTGTAAATGTTGGAAATGAACTGAAAACTGACATGACTTTACACTTTACTGTCAGTAGAGGTCAGAGTAACTTTAGAAATGGAGAGAGAAACAGCTTGAGACAGCCAATCTGATACACAGAGATGAAGTTCTGGGAGGATGTTTGCAGGTAAAGTATGGGATGATTGCTAGACTAGGTAGGCTCCTATTATGATATACAGAGATGAAGTTCTGGGATGATGCTTGCATGTAAGGTATGGGATGGTTACTAGGCTACTATTACTTCCTATAATAAGTGACACACAGGTCTACAGTGTCATTACTGTTTTGCAACATATTCAGATCTACCGGAATTTGGCCGAAACCTGAATGAAACCTGAATCTGTTGCACCTGCAGGTGTCACAGTTGCTCAGTTACTTACACACCTCCCTAAGCATTGGTGTCTGTATCTTGTCCATCTACAACTGTTTAATGAATACTAATTGACAGGTGTTCAGGACAGACCCTGTTGTACTAGTTCACAGGGGCCGGAAAGCAGCACATGTATTAAACGCAGGCGTCCCTTTGTTCATAGGTCATTTCATACATTGAAGGCTATCAACTCTGTACTTACCTGCCTACTGTTGTTTAAGTCTCTGTCTCTCTGTCTCTCTGTCTCTGTCTCTCTCTTCCTCTCTCCCTCTCTCCCTCTCTCTCTCTGTCTCTGTCTCTGTCTCTCTGTCTCTGTCTCTCTGTCTTTCTCTCTCTCTCTCTGTCTCCCTCTCTCCCCCCCTCTCTGTCTCCCCCCCTCTCTGTCTCCCCCCATCTCTTTCTCTATCTCTCTCTCTCTCTCTCTCTGTCTCTCTCTCTCTTCCATTCAGATGACGCAGATGAGTGGATGACTCACCATGGTCTCCCAGGACCAGATATTTTCTCGCAGTTTGTTCTTCCATCCTCCTCCCTGCGTCACTGGCCTCACATGATGTGCAGTCATTACGCTCAAGCCCCAGCACTCATTGGCAAATGCCATCCGTTAAGGCCACCAAATCCCTGTCCTCCTCTCTCACTCTCTCTCTCTCGCCTTCGATCCTATCACTCAGTAACCCAAGGAACCATTACCATTCCTTTGCCATTAGTGTTCAGTTCTCCAAGTCTGAAACATGGTCCCACTGAAAAGTACTGAACTAAAGACTGAAGTACCAACTGAAGTACTGCGACCCTACTGTTCTAAGAACAATTTAAATGAGTGTTTTGTGTTTTTCTCTTTCAGGTTTGCTGTGTTTTGTGTGTTTTTCTCTTTCTGGTTTCTGTGTTTTGCTGTGTGTTTTGTCCATCGATGAGGTAAGGTTAGGGTAACAGAAGATTTCTGTGTAAGATTCTTTGTTGTCCGATTCCATCCAATGGTTGAACCACAGAGACTAGACAGTTCACTCCTCTTCTTTCTTTAACCACATGGATATTGTTTTCCCAGTAAGCACAAATTTTACCAGGTCCTCCTCTCTGTGACAGGTTTCTTATCAGGACATGGTCTCCAGGTTCCAGTACTGAACTCCATGTACTTTGATTGTAGTTAACTTCCTGCATCGAAGTCTTCCTTTTCTCTGCACATCCTGCTCGAGTCCGTGTTCTTCCTTCTTCTTCTCTCAGGAATAGCAGGTCGATTGGCAGTATTGGTTCTAGTCCAAAGACGAAAAAAAAAGGGTTGACTCGTGTACAGTTGAGTTATAGGCATGAACAACTTTGTGAGGTAATCCGTCCAGTTCGGTTTCTGTATTTCTTCCAGTGTACTCGGCATACCTAACAAAGTTCTGCTGAAGCATTTCTGCTGGATTTGATTGTGGAAGGTATTGTGTCGTTATTGAGCATTGTATCCCACTGTAGCTTTGCAACTTTCCGAACAGTTCATTCTCTAACTTCTTCCCCTGATTGGTAACCGAATCACACAATTATGTAATTGAAGATCTTGCGTGCTGCAGTCCTGCTGGACTTGTTCGATGTAGCATAAGTCTGGGCAAACTTGTGTGAAGTGGTCTACCAAAACCAGAATGTATTCAATACCACAATTGCAGATGTTTTTTTTGCAGATGTTTAAATTTTTTTATTGAATACTTTATTTAACTAGGCAAGTCAGTGAAGAACAAATTCTTATTTAAGTTGAAGGTAGTTGATTGAGATGATCTCAAATGGAGCAAAGGTTTCGATGCTTTGCAATGGTGTTCTTGTCGTTCCGTTTGGTTTCTTTTGCTTCAGACAGCAGCGGACACTTGTCACACAGTGTTCCATTTCTTCTCTCATCTTCGGCCAAAAGAAGCGTTCTCTGGCTAAAGAAACCAAACAAGTGGTGTGCCAGAACTAGTGTTCAAGGGATTTCCTAATTGCACGCCATTTTGCAAGAACTCTCTGATGCGTGTTTCTGTTCAGCCAAGAACTCCTCTGACTTGACTCCACCAGACCCCACTTGAAGATAGTTTGTCCCTGGCTGGGCTGCTATAGACTCAAAGCCATATAGGCCTTGTTAATGAACGTTCTGATTAAGTGTATACGTTCAGATTTTTGTTTACTGTGTCTCTCTCCACATGTCTTCCTCCGCATTCCGTGTAAAACAAAGCATGTGACAACGACATAGGTGAGATGTGAGATAAACATGAAGAAGCCAGTCGGTGTGAATGTCAAAGTCCCTGCATTACCTGCGTCATCACACTCACTGTGATGGGAGAGAAAATGGGATGTTCTTTATTCGTGTCTTTGAATTGTGAGCTGTAACTGCCAGCTCGTAAATATGGCTTCTACCCTTTACGATTGTGCTATCACTGTGAGATGGAATTATACTACTAGAACGCTGCTGTTTTGATGCGTACTCTAGTACTGTACTAAGAATGCAGGGAGTCTATAAAGAGTTCAAGTTTGCGAGAAGCTAAATGTATTATCATTTTTTTATATGCCTGGTTTTATCAAGTACATACAGTGGGGAGAACAAGTATTTGATACACTGCTGCTTTTGCAGGTTTTCCTACTTACAAAGCATGTAGAGGTCTGTAATTTTTTATCATAGGTACACTTCAACTGTGAGAGACAGAATCTAAAACAGAAATCCAGAAAATCACATTGTATGATTTTTATGTAATCAATTTTCATTTTATTGCATGACATACAGTAAGTATTTGATCACCTACCAACCAGTAAGAATTCTGGCTCTCACAGACCTGTTCGTTTTTCTTTAAGAAGCCCTCCTGTTCTCCACTCATTACCTGTATTAACTGCACCTGTTTGAACTCGTTACATGTATAAAAGACACCTGTCCACACACTCAATCAAACAGACTCCGACCTCGCCACAATGGCCAAGACCAGAGAGCTGTGTAAGGACATCAGGGATAAAATTGTAGATCTGCACAAGGCTGGGATGGGCTACAGGACAATAGGCAAGCAGCTTGGTGAGAAGACAACAACTGTTGGCACAATTATTAGAAAATGGAAGAAGTTCAAGATGACGGTCAATCACCCTCGGTCTAGGGCTCTATGCAAGATCTCACCTCGTGGGGCATCAATGATCATGAGGAAGGTGAGGGATCAGCCCAGAACTACACGGCAGGACCTGGTCAATGACCTGAAGAGAGCTGTGACCACAGTCTCAAAGAAAACCATTAGTAACACACTACGCCGTCATGGATTAAAATCCTGCAGCGTACGCAAGGTCCCCCTGCTCAAGCCAGCGCATGTCCAGGCCCGTCTGAAGTTTGCCAATGACCATCTGGATGATCCAGAGGAGGATTGGGAGAATGTTATGTGGTCTGATGAGACAAAAATAGAGCGTTTTGGTCTAAACTCCACTCGCCGTGTTTGGAGGAAGAAAAAGGATGAGTACAACCCCAAGAACATCATCCCAACCGTGAAGCATGGAGGTGGAAACATCATTCTTTGGGGATGATTTATTGCAAAGGGGACAGGACGACTGCACCGTATTGAGGGGTGGATGGATGGGGCCATGTATCGCGAGATCTTGGCCAACAACCTCCTTCCCTCAGTAAGAGCATTGAAGATGGGTCGTGGCTAGGTCTTCCAGCATGACAACGACCCGAAACACACAGCCAGGGCAACTAAGGAGTGGCTCTGTAAGAAGCATCTCAAGGTCCTGGAGTGGCCTAGCCAGTCTCCAGACCTGAATCAAATCAAATCAAATCAAATGTATTTATATAGCCCTTCGTACATCAGCTGATATCTCAAAGTGCTGTACAGAAACCCAGCCTAAAACTCCAAACAGCAAGCAATGCAGGTGTAGAAGCACGGTGGCTAGGAAAAACTCCCTAGAAAGGCCAATACCTAGGAAGAAACCTAGAGAGGAACCAGGCTATGTGGGGTGGCCAGTCCTCTTCTGGCTGTGCCGGGTAGAGATTATAACAGAACATGGCCAAGATGTTCAAATGTTCATAAATGACCAGCATGGTCGAATAATAATAAGGCAGAACAGTTGAAACTGGAGCAGCAGCACAGTCAGGTGGAAGTTGAAACTGGAGCAGCAGCATGGCCAGTTGGACTGGGGACAGCAAGGAGTCATCATGTCAGGTAGTCCTGGGGCATGGTCCTAGGGCTCAGGTCAGTTGAAACTGGAACAGCAGCATGGCCAGGTGGACTGGGGACAGCAAGGAGTCATCATGTCAGGTAGTCCTGGGGCATGGTCCTAGGGCTCAGGTCCTCCGAGAGAGAGAAAGAAAGAGAGAAGGAGAGAATTAGAGAACGCACACTTAGATTCACACAGGACACCGAATAGGACAGGAGAAGTACTCCAGATATAACAAACTGACCCCAGCCCCCCGACACATAAACTACTGCAGCATAAATACTGGAGGCTGAGACAGGAGGGGTCAGGAGACACTGTGGCCCCATCCGAGGACACCCCCGGACAGGGCCAAACAGGAAGGATATAACCCCACCCACTTTGCCAAAGCACAGCCCCCACACCACTAAACTACTGCAGCATAAATACTGGAGGCTGAGACAGGAGGGGTCAGGAGACACTGTGGCCCCATCCGAGGACACCCCCGGACAGGGCCAAACAGGAAGGATATAACCCCACCCACTTTGCCAAAGCACAGCCCCCACACCCAATAGAACATCTTTGGAGGGAGCTGAAAGTCGTATTGCCCAGCGACAGCCCTGAAACCTGAAGGATCTGGAGAAGGTCTTATGGAGGAGTGGGCCAAAATCCCTGCTGCAGTGTGTGCAAACCTGGTCAAGAACTACGGGAAATGTATGATCTCTGTAATTGAAAACAAAGGTTTCTGTAACAAATATTAATTTCTGCTTTTCTGATGTATCAAATACTTATGTCATGCAATAACATGCAAATGAATTACTTAAAAATCATACAATGTGATTTTCTGGAATTTTGTTTTAGATTCCGTCTCTCACAGTTGAAGTGTACCTATGATACGAATTACAGACCTCTACATGCTTTGTAAGTAGGAAAACTTGCAAAATCGGCAGTGTATCAAATACGTGTTCTCCACACTGTATATCATTCATAAATGTTGATCTCCGAATTTTAAACGATTGACCAAGGCAGAGAAAACTCAGAAAATCACATTCAACAGTCTGACCCTATCCTGAAAGAACAACACAATTTCAGATTTCTCCGTCAGATTAATATCAGTTCATGTTCAATTTCCCCTGAGCCACAGTTACGACTCAGTTTCCTTTTTTGCCACCAGAATTCATGACACTGAATCAGTCGAATTACTAAGCCACAATGAGCCACGACAGGAGCCACGACAGGACAACGCCACCTTGCATCCAAATCCTCTTTTGTGCATTAGGACTTAAAATAAAATAAAAACACTCTTGTTTCTCATTGAACTCCCCTGTAAAATAGATGAAAAGAAAGGGAAAGAGGGATACATAGTCAGTTGTACAACTGAATGCATTCAACTGAAATGTGTCTTGCGCATTTAACCCGACCCCTCTGAGAGAACACAGTTTTAGGATCTTGATGATAATCTCAACCTTAGTGTGGAAAGGTTAAAGTATGAATGCCTGTTAGTTTCCACAAGTATGAGTGACCTTTGAAACAAATTGAAAAAGCAAAAGGCATTAACCATAAACATTTAAAAAATGATCATTTCGGACTCCCGAGTGGTGCAGCGTTCTAAGGCACTGCATCGCAGTGCTTGAGAGGTCACTACAGACCCGGGTTCGATCCCAGGCTGTGTCATAACCGGCCATGACTGGGAGTCCCGTAGGGTGCTGCACAATTGGCCAAGCGTTGTCCGGGTTAGGCGAGGGTTTGGCTGGGGGGCTTTACTTGGCCCATCGTGCGCAGTGTTTCCTCTGACACGTTCCGGGGTTAAGCGAGCGGTGTTAAGAAGGGTGGTTTCGGGGGTCATGTTTCGGATGGACGCATGACTCGACCTTTGCCTCTCCGGAGCCTGTTGGGGAGTTGCAGGGATGAGACAAGATTGCGATTGGATATCACGAAATTGGTGAGAAAAGGGGGGTAAAGTACAAAAAACGAAATATAACTAATTCAATTAATTTCAAACATATGACGGCGTACGACCAGTTGTGTGTGCTATGGGCATGCAATAGTGGTAGTAGGTTTACCATTGGGCAAACAAATCTGACTGACAGCTAAGACATCTCCATCAACTAAACCACGAATGACATGCAGGCAAACCTATACATAGCAGCATCTCGTTCACTGACGGAAAATAATGACTTTCCCATATACATGTAAATGCTGCAGGTTGTTGGCGTGTTGCTAAGGAACAGTGGGGTGTAGGAGCCAGTTGTGAATGTTGCTAATTGCAGAATGCACATAAACTAAGTATACGTTCCTAGAAGGTTAATGCCCCCCCCCCCCCCACACACTTGCATCACTGTAGTGTGTGTGTGGGGGAGAGAGAGACAGAGGTCTCTCTAACCTTCCTCTTTAATAGGGACAATGGGATGGATGCATTATGGTGTGAAAATCAGTACTGTAATCTAAGCCCATTTGCTCTACTTTCTCTTCTTCCCTAAGCAAATCTCGAGAAATAATGTATAGAGAATGTATACTAATGGCAACCTATCTTATTTCGAAAGAAAAGGATTTAGCACAAAAATTGATTGTACATACATTTTTAATGTCAGCTGATCAGAGTCTTCAACCAAGATTCCAAGGTCACTAGCTGGGGGGAGGGAGAGAGGGAGAGAGAGAGAGAGAGAGAGAGAGAGAAAGAGAGGGAGAGGAATGGAGGGAGAGAGAGAGGGAGAGAGAATCAATCAGATAGCTGAATTACCCAGCACGGTACCAAGGTTTGCATTGCTTTTTCACTCATGCAGCGTAGCCAGATCAATTACGATTAGCCCCCAACAAAAGGAATTCTAAGATAATGCATCTTTGGTGCAACACGTGGTCAATTATATGCTTTTATCAGATAATTAAATTAGTTACGGTAGGATGGGTATTCAACAGTTAGGAAAGCTAACTCCAAAATGGTCTACAGGAATCAATAGCTGAAACAAGTGACTAACGTACATGACGTGACTAACGTACATGTACACAGCAAGGGCTTGTGGGTTCTGGAACCCATGGCGATACAAAGTGTGTTTGCCTGAAACCTGAGGATGAGTCATCCACCGTCTCTGCAATGCAGCACACTCCACTTCGTTGAGGAGTGTGTGTGTGTGTGTTTGTGTGTTTTGTTTTGTGTGTGTGTGTGTGTGTGTGTGTAAGACAGAGAAATCTGCCTCTGTGTGTGTGTGTGTGTGTGTGTGTGTGTGTGTGTGTGTGTGTGTGTGTGTGTGTGTGTGTGTGTGTGTGTGTGTGTGTGGCATGCCTTAGCACACCATATACACTATATTCTCACGCTTGTTGCCAGAACAATCACAGACACCGTCAGGACCCCAGGATACTATAGAGGTTTGGTCAAGGGTCAGATGGTAACACTTGGCGTCCAATCACCATCAAGGCTATCCCCTGTAATTTGTTGACATCTCCATTAGGCCACCCACCTTGACACTGGTAACACAGATACATAACACGTCTACGACTATCGTCTGGCTATGCACAGCCTCGTAAGCCATTATCCACGTAATATACTGATCAGCTGAAGAGTTGTAAGAGAAACCCAGCATAGTGAACACCAACGCTAGTCTAAAAGATCTAACTAGCTACTCTGGCTGTGGAGGATATAACAGACTGGACAACACACACACACAATACACACACACACACAACACTGAAATCGTATTATTCAAGACACTTCATTCACATAGACTCACCACCCAATACCCTCTTGCTTAAATAAACGTCATGAACATATATTATTCAAGGGACTTCATTCTCCTATAAATGACAGTCACATGATCCAAGGTGATATCCAATGCATATCAGAGAGAACAAATCAAATGTTATTTGTCACATGTGCCAAATACAACAAGTGTAGACCTTACAGTGAATTGCTTACTTACAAGCCCTTAACCAACAATGCAGTTTCTAGTGGTGTAATGATGACACCACTCATTGAATGATAATAGCATATTCAATGATTAGAGCAGCCAAATGGCAAATTATATGGTTGACTTCAATAGAGGATTTCCATAAATGTCAAGGGCATAATACAAATAAAGAGATGAATGTGACATTTGAGTCCTTTAGCAGACACTCTTATCCAGAGCGACTTACAGTTAACGCATTCACTTCAAGATAGCTCAGTGGAACAACCACATATCACTGTCATAGTAAGTACACTTTTCCTCATTAAAGTAGCTATCGTAGCTATTATTATTTATTTTTGATTGAAGATACTCTTTGAAAAGGTAGGTTTTCAGATGTTTTCGGGAAGATGGGCAGGGACTGTTCTAGCTCCTGGGGGGAAGCTGGTTCCACCATCGGAGTACCATGACAGAGAAGAGCTTGGACTGGGCTGAGCTGACAGGAGCACACACACAATACACACACACACACGACACTCAAATCATATCATTCTAGACACTCACATTCACAGGCTCATTGCTCAACACCCTCCTGCCTATATAAGTGAAAATACTATATATTATTCAAGGGACTTCATTCTCCTATAAATGACAGTCACATCTCTTAATGATCCAAGGTGATATCCAATGTCTACCATAAGCATTTCCCCCCT
Source organism: Oncorhynchus kisutch (assembly GCF_002021735.2). Lineage (NCBI taxonomy): Eukaryota > Metazoa > Chordata > Actinopteri > Salmoniformes > Salmonidae > Oncorhynchus > Oncorhynchus kisutch. The sequence continues at coordinate 68,066,987 of NC_034174.2, read as the reverse complement.
TGGGTTTCTTAAAAGTTACAACGTGGGATTCAGATGGATTTCATTGTCATGTTTTGTCAACGATCTACAAAAAATATGCTGTTATGTCAACGTGGAAGACAGTTTTATAACATTTTATAAAGATTCATGAAAAAAAAAACACTAATATACCTTGATTAGATAAGTATTCACCCCCCTGAGTCAATACATGTAGTGGCAGCAATTACAGCTGTGAGTCTTCTTGGGTAAGTCTCATAAGAGCTCTGCACACATGTATTGTGCAGTATTTGCCTATTATTATTTTCTAAATTCTTCAAGGAAGGTGTTGGGGATCATGACTAGACAGCAATTTTCAAGCAGATTTAAGTCACAACTTGATCACTTGATTCACTGTCTTCTTGGTAAGCCACTCCAGTGTAGGTTTGGCCTTTTGCTGTAGGTTATTGTTCTGCTGAAGGGGGAATTCCTCTCCCAGTGTCTGGTGTAAAGCAGACTGAAGCAGGTTTTCCTCTAGGATATTGCCTGTGCTTAGCTCCATCCCGTTTATTTTTATCCTGAAATACTCCCCAGTCGGTGCCGATGTCAAGCATACCACTACCATGATGCAGCCACCACTGAGCTTGAAGATAAGGAGGCAGTTACTCAGCGATGTATTGTGTGTCACACTCTGATCTGTTTCACCTGTCCTTGTGATTGTCTCCACCTTCCTCCAGGTGTTGCCCATCTTCCCCATTATCCCCTGTGTATTTATACCTGTGTTCTCTGTTTGTCCGTTACCAGTTCGTCTTGTTTGTCGAGTCAACCAGCGTTTTTCTCAGCTCCTGCTTTTCCTAGTCTCTCCTTTTCTTGCCCCTCCTGGTTTTGACCCTTGTCTATCCTGTCTCTGAGCCCTCCTGCCTTGACAGCCGTCCTGTACCTTTTCCCCTATACTCTGGATTATCGATCCCTTGCTTCCTTGACCTGTCTTTCCCTGCCCCTGTTGCTATAATAAACATTGTTACTTCGACAGTCTGTATCTGGGTCTCACCTTGATTCCTGATATTGTGTTGGATTTGCTCCAAGCATAAGGCCTTTTTTTATGCCAAAAAGTGCATTAATTTCCCATGTTTTTTTGCAGTATTACTTTAGTGCATTGTTGCATACAGGATTTGGAATATTCATTATTCTGTAAATTTGTATACTTATTTTCACTCTGTAATTGAGGTCATTATTGTGGAGTCATTTCAATGATATTGATCCATCCTCAGTTTTCCCATAACAGCCATTGTAGTGGTTTTAAAATCATCAATGGCCTCATGGTGACATCCCTAAGCAGTTTCAGTTCAGAAGGACGACTGTATCTTTGTGTCTGGGTTGTTTAATAAATCATCCACAGACTAATTATTAACTTGACCATGCTTAAAGAGATATTCAATGTCTGATTTGTTATTGTTACCCATCTACCAATCACTGCCAATCTTTCGAGCTTTTGAAAAGCTCTCTGGTATTTGTAGTTGAATCTGTGCTTGCAACTCAGTACTTGACTGAGGGACCTTACAGATGTTGTAAGTATGGGGGACAGAGGAAGGGGTAGTCATTCAAATATCAGTTAAACCCTTATTTTACACAGAGTGAGTGCATGTAACATATTGTGTGACTTGTTAAGTCATATTTTATATATTTTACTAATTTAGGCTTGCCTAAAAAAGAGGTTTGAATGCTTATGCAGCAACTATATTTTTGTTATTTAATTTTTATACATATGTAAAAAAATATATATATATATTTTCACTGGCATTATCAAGTATTTTGTTTATTTCAATGACAATTAAATCTATTTCAATTCCACAAAATGTGAAAAACTTCAAGGGGGGTGAATACTTACAATACCAACTGTACTTCAATTAACAGTAACTTTCTGAGTCACTCAGTATTTCTGCAGACCTGTGTCATTCTTGTGACCAAAACATAATTTGCATTTAGGTGCTGTTGACATAATGAGAAGAAGATAAGCTGTGATCCGGTCTCTGTGCCGGGCTGGGCTGGCAACTCGCTGCATCCTAATCACCTGATTATTTAGATGATGCGTGTGTGTGTGTGTGTGTGTGTGTGTGTGTGTGTGTGTGTGTGTGTGTGTGTGTGTGTGTGTGTGTGTGTGTCGTACGTAAAAGGGATGAAGGATAGATGGATGTATGGAAGATGACTCAAATCGTTTTTGTATTAAATGAGGAAATTCAAATTTTTCCATTTTTTCCATTAGCACTCAACACTTGTTACAATGGTTCATTCTTCAATACTTGTCACAATATGTTAACACACTTATCACATTTTAAACCCTCAACACCTGTTGCAGCAGTTTAACCACAGAGTTGGTGTAGCACGGTTAACATTTGCATTCAATCTATTATGTAACCCACCAGGTCTCTCCATCAGCCCGAGTAACTCTTTATAGACAAACCCATCAGGGCAAAGACTCTGTAAATCATGAAACAGCCAAGCCCAAGGTACTAATGCTCCAGCAATTAGCATCCTGATAGCAGCAGATGCCACTGTTCCGCTAATTAGCAACGTTAGCCAATACTGGCCCTGCTGAGGTAAAATAACTCTCTAGGGCAGTGGTGCAGGGCAGGTCGAACTCTGAAGCTGAGGCAAATGGACACACAAACGGAGCACAAGTTAGTAGGAATAAACAATATCTTATTACCATTTTATTCTCAATATTTATTTTTCAATATACAGTATTTAAATCCATAGTTTATTTTGTTATGCTACACAATTTCCTACAATTCCCAAATATTTGGCACAGATTATAAATACACAATCTTGTATATATCATCTTACAGTTACGCTTTGTCCTGTTCCACTTAGGTTCTTTGGAAATTGAATTATAACCCTGTTACGACACATATTTCAGTGAAGCAAAGATGTTGAATGACTGGACATAAATATAGTAAGCTACACGATTCAATTCAAAATTGCTACAATATGCATGCAGTAACAAATACAGCCGCTGAAGCATTGACTTTACACTCTATTCTCAGGATATACACACATCTAATAAAAACATACTGTACAATCAATGAACACAGAATAATGAAACCTTTCCAACAACAACACATCTGTCAAATACAAAAATACTCGCTTTTACTGGTTTCTGACAGATTTCATGAGAGGCCGTATGACTGTGGAACATTGGAGCTAAGCTGACAGCAGCACAGCATTAGACACATCCTGCTCCCTAACACCCAGAAAGAGAGACAGGAGAGAGAGAGAGAGAGAATCAAGAGAGAGGGAGAGAGAGCGATATAGAGAGAGAGGGAGAGAGAGAGACAGAGAGAGAGAGGGAGAGAGAGACAGAGAGAGAGGGAGAGAGAATCAAGAGAGAGGGAGAGAGAGCGATATAGAGAGAGAGGGGGAGAGAGAGACAGAGAGAGAGACAGAGAGAGAGAGAGAGAGAGAGAGGGAGAGAGAGACAGAGAGAGAGGGAGAGAGAGAGAGACAGAGACAGAGAGAAAAAGAGAGGGAGAGAGAGATAAAGAGATAAAGCGAGTGAGACATCAGGCTCCAGAGACCTCGTCAAAGAGGGAGAGAAGGAGGGAGGGGGAAAGAACAGAGATGGAGAGAAAGTGACAAAAGAGAGTGTGGAGGAGGAGTAATAAAAGATAATTGAAGTGTCTCCATCTTACGCACTTTAAAGTAGGACCCGAGCGCATCCTTTTGAAATTCCGCTCTGGATTTGAAACACTGATGCACACACACATGCACACGCACACGCACACACACACATACACACACACACACATACATACATACATACACACATAGCAATACAAAGGAGAGACAAACTAGAGTGCATTCTGAAATCCTCAAGTAAAATAAACCCTTTGGGCTACACTCAACATCCCATCAACATCGACTTGCTTAAAGTGTGCAACAACCTCTCAAACACTACTACTGTGTTTTTTTTCAATTTCATCCTACAAACGGATGATATTAAGTGGGCACATGTCCCTCAGTTTCAATGGGCATGATGCCTCTGGAGGGCACTGTTATGTGAATACACTGGTTTGACAGATTCAGATTAGGGGGGAGAGCAATGCAGAAGTATTGAGTTGAGGTTGACAGATTCGGAGTAGGTGGGAGAGCAATGCAGAAGTATTGAGTTGAGGTTGACAGATTCGGATTAGGTGGGAGAGCAATGCAGAAGTATTGAGTTGAGGTTGACAGATTCGGATTAGGTGGGAGAGCAATGCAGAAGTATTGAGTTGAGGTTGACAGATTCGGATTAGGTGGGAGAGCAATGCAGAAGTATTGAGTTGAGGTTGACAGATTCGGATTAGGTGGGAGAGCAATGCAGAAGTATTGAGTTCTTGATTCTAACTAACACTAGAATCCAGCATTGCTGCTGTGATACAAGGAGAGATAACCAACTCAGGGGTGGTATGCTGCCAAAACAAGGGAGGTCATAGCAACATTGTGATGACAGTTACAAGTCACCTGCGTGTCACTTCTCCCGTGTCCCCCCTGCTCAGAGGAAAGCGTTGTGAGGTGCAGAGATAGAGCGTGGGGGTCACCGGATCATGCTCACTGCTTGTTTGATTGACAAGGCTAACCTTTCTGGCAGCTCACCAACAACAGGAACTTTGTCTGAGCTCTCTCCTCTCTCTACTACTGATGACTCACACTAGCTTCTCCTTCCTCTCCTCCATCTCTCTTGGTCTGGCTGACACCAGCTTTCGAAGTCCTCCTGACACCAGCTTTCGAAGTCCTCCCGACACCAGCTTTCGAAGTCCTCCTGACACCAGCTTTCGAAGTCCTCCTGACACCAGCTATCAAATTCCTCTTGACACCAGCTATCGAAGTCCTCCTGACACCAGCTATTAAATTCCTCCTGACACCAGCTATCAAAGTCCTCCTGACACCAGCTATCAAAGTCCTCCTGACACCAGCTTTCGAAGTCATCCTGACACCAGCTATCAAAGTCCTCTTGACAGCAGCTATCGAAGTCCCCCTGACAGCAGCTTTCGAAGTCCCCCTGACACCAGCTATCGTAGTCCTCCTGACACCAGCTATCGAAGTCACCCTGACACCAGCTTCGAAGTCCCCCTGACACCAGCTTTCGAAGTCCTCCGGACACCAGCTTTCGGAGTCCTCCCGACACCAGCTTTCGAAGTCCTTCCGACACCAGCTATCAAAGTCCCCCTGACACCAGCTTTCGAAGTCTCCCTTACACCAGCTTTCGAAGTCCTCCTGACACCAGCTTTCAAAGTACTCCTGACACCAGCTATCGAAGTCCCCCTGACACCAGCCATCGAAGTCCCCCTGACACCAGCTATCGAAGTCCTCATGACACCAGCTTTTGAAGTCCCACGGACACCAGCTTTCGAAGTCATACTGACACCAGCTTTCGAAGTCCTCCTGACACCAGCTATCGAAGTCCCCCTGACACCAGCTTTCGAAGTCCTCCTGACACTGACATCGAAGTTTCCCTTACACCAGCTATCGAAGTCCTCCTGAAACCAGCTATCGAAGTCCTCCTGACACCAGTTTTCAAAGTCCTCCTGACACCAGCTTTCAAAGTCCTCCTGACACCAGCTATCGAATTCCTCCTGACACCAGCTTTCGAAGTCCTCCTGACACCAGCTTTCGAAGTCCTCCTGACACCAGCTTTCGAAGTCCTCCTGACTCCAGCTTTCGAAGTCCTCCTGACACCAGCGATCAAAGTCCCCCTGACACCAGCTTTCGAAGTCCTCCTGACACAGACATCGAAGTTGCCCTTACACCAGCTATCGAAGTCCTCCTGACACCAGCTATCGAAGTCCCCCTGACACCAGCTATCGAAGTCCTCATGACACCAGCCTTCGAAGTCCCACGGACACCAGCTTTCGAAGTCACACTGACACCAGCGTTCGAAGTCCTCCTGACACCAGCTATCGAAGTCCTCCTGACACCAGCTTTTGAAGTCCCACGGACACCAGCTTTCGAAGTTATACTGACACCAGCTTTCGAAGTCCTCCTGACACCAGCTATCGAAGTTTCCCTGACACCAGCTTTCGAAGTCCTCCTGACACTGACATCGAAGTTGCCCTTACACCAGCTATCGAAGTCCCCCTGACACCAGCTTTCGAAGTCCTCCTGACACCAGCTTTCGAAGTCCTCCTGACACCAGCTTTCAATGTCCTCCTGACACCAGCTTTCGATGTCCTCCAAGTGGGTCACAGCTCTTCGCTGTGTAGTCATGTGGGTCGTGTCAGCCAGACTACCCCTCTCCTTCCCTCCCCTCGCTAACACAAAATGCCCACCCTGTTGAGCATGGACAATGGTGCATTATGAAATTGTGTTTTATAATTGTGGTGTGGTGACGGTATCAAAGCTCAATAGCATGTCATAGGGGCTGCCTGGGAAAGAAAAGGTAAAGACACTTCAGAGGAACCCTGTTTTCAGAGGAGACTTCAGAGTAACCCTGTTTTCAGAGGAGACTTCAGAGTAACCCTGATTTCACAGGAGACTTCAGAGGAACCCTGATTTCAGAAGAGACTTCAGATAAACCCTAATTTTAGAGAATAAAAAAAAAAAACACCCAACAGAAACCAGCATGTGTGTGTGTAATGCAGCGCTTTTTTCTCATTGTATACAGTACGTTCGGACTGCCTACGCTGTGGTTGCTATGGCAACGGCTCTCTGCGATGAAGAGTCCTTGATCCCTGTGTGTGGAGTGTACACTCACGACTCCAATTCTGGGTGCTTGGCTAACTCGTCCTGGACCCTTGCCATCACGATCACACACTGGAGTGCCCTACTAAGTGCCATATTATGTACCCACTGTGTTATACAGGAAAGACACAAGTGGAGCCTAGGGCTGAAAAGTTATCATCTCCATGGAGAGACTTGACACTGAACTGTGGTTCCGTGTTGACACGGACTGCCTAGTAATTACTGACAATTACTGATGCTGGATTTGGCCAGTTTACAGTAGGCCTATACAGTTTAACATGCTGTCGGTAATAACATGCTGTCAGTAATAACATGCTGTCAGTAATAATATGCTGTCAGTAATAACATGCTGTCAGTAATAAAATGCTGTCAGTAATACTATGCTGTCGGTAATAACATGCTGTCGGTAATAACATGCTGTCAGTAATAACATGCTGCCAGTATTAACATGCTGTCGGTAATAACATGCTGTCAGTAATACTATGCGGTCAGTAATAAAATGCTGTCAGTAATAATATGCTGTCAGTAATAATATGCTGTCGGTAATAACATGCTGTCAGTAATAATATGCTGTCAGTAATGACATGCTGTCAGTAATAACATGCTGTCGGTAATAACATGCTGTCAGTAATAACATGCTGTCAGTAACAACATGTCATTATTACTATGCTGTCAGTAATAACATGTTGTCAGTAATAACATGCTGTCAGTAATAACATGCTGTCGGTAACAACAAGTTGTCAGTAATAACATGCTGTCAGTAACAACATGTTGTCAGTATTACTATGCTGACAGTAATAACATGTTGTCAGTAATAATATGTTGTCAGTAATAACATGCTGTCAGTAACAACATGCTGCCAGTAATAACGTGCTGTCAGTAACAACATGCTGTCAGTAATAACATGCTGCAAGTAACAACATGTTGTCAGTAATAACATGCTGCCAGTAATAACATGTTGTTGGTAATAACATGATGTCAGTAATAACATGCTGTCAGTAACAACATGTTGTCAGTAATAACATGCTGTCAGTAACAACATGTTGTCAGTATTACTATACTGTCAGTAATAACATGTTGTCAGTAATAATATGTTTTCAGTAATAACATGCTGTCAGTAACAACATGTTGTCAGTAATAACATGCTGTCACTAACAACATGTTGTCAGTAATAACATGCTGTCAGTAACAACATGTTGTCAGTATTACTATGCTGTCAGTAATAACATGTTTTCAGTAATAATAGGTTGTCAGTAATAACATGCTGTCAGTAACAACATGCTGTCAGTAACAACATGCTGTCAGTAACAACATGCTGTCAGTAACAACATGCTGTCAGTAATAACATGCTGCCAGTAATAACATGCTGTCAGTAACAACATGCTGTCAGTAATATCATGCTGTCAGTAACAACATGCTGTCAGTAATAACATGCTGCCAGTAATAACATGTTGTCAGTAATAACATGCTGTCAGTAACAACATGTTGTCAGTAATAATATGCTGTCAGTAATAATATGCTGTCAGTAATAACATGTTGTCAGTAATAACATGTTGTCAGTAATACTATGCTGTCGGTAATAACATGTTGTCAGTAATAATATGCAGTCAGTAATAACATACTGTCAGTATTAAAATGCAGTCAGTAATAACATGCTGTCAGTAATAAAATGATGTCAGTAATAACACGCTGTCAGTAATAACCTGTGGTCAGTAATAATATGCTGTCAGTAATAACAGGTTGTCAGTACAAATATGCGGTCAGTAATAACACGCTGTCAGTAATAACCTGCGGTCAGTAATAATATGCTGTCAGTAATAACATGTTGTCAGTATAAATATGCAGTCAGCAATAACATGCTGTCAGTAATAACATGTTGTCAGTATAAATATGCAGTCAGTAATAACATGTTGTCAGTAATAACCTGCGGTCAGTAATAACATGTTGTCAGTAATAATATGCTGTCAGTAATAACATGTTGTCAGTATAAATATGCAGTCAGTAATAACATGCTGTCAGTAATAACATGTTGTCAGTATAAATATGCAGTCAGTAATAACATGCTGTCAGTAATAACATGTTGTAAATAATAAAGTGTAACAATGTTAGCTGCAGTGAGCTGCAGTTTCACTTAAAATGACCGTTGTTAAGGTGGAAACCTTTTCTGCTGATCGGTATACTGCACACTAACCTTTAGTGTGTGTAAAGTCCGCAATGTGGAAGGATGAGTCATTTTGCAGTTCCATAAAATATATCATTTGAGTGTATTGAATAACAACAACAACAAGAAAGGAAGCGAGCGATGACTCATTTGTTAAGCTCCGTTGATCGGTATGTTCAGTCACCCATAAAGGCCTCTTAATTGGACATAGTTGCCAAATCAGTGACTAATGACTTAGTGAGTTGCTTAAATTCTGACGTTAGTGTCATGTTATCATGAAACCATAATCTTATCACAAAACATTAATTAGCCCATCGGTTGCGTGTCTGGCTAACGTTGACCTGGCAGCATGATTAGGCTGCCATCAATTAATGCTGACTATGAATTAGTGAGCCAGTGGGAAGTCTGTTCAAAGGCAACTACAGTAATTTGAAATGTAAAAGAGTTAGGGAGACTAAACAGGACTTAAAGAGATGTATGTATAATGTCCCAATTAGAAAATACTGTACAGTACATCTTCACTGTTGGGTTTTGTCTCATGCATCATAAATAATAATCTTCACCGGGGTAGCAATATTTAACATCTGTAACTGGTAGACAAGTAGCACTTTGTACATTATTTGATAGCAATATCTGACTTATGCAAATGCCGTTTACATCCAATCTTTGTGAAGGGACAGGTTCTAGGTACAGAGGTACCAAAGCCAGTGAGATTGACCAGGATGAACTGCTCTGAGAGCATTGGTGACACCATTGAGAGGCAGGGAGAGGCAGTGGGAGGGACTCTGACAATGATGAATGAGAATAGTCTGATACAGACGATGGAAGATCATTGCACAGCCTCATGGGGGATGAGCCTTATGTGGAGAGGGGACACTGGGTATAGAACCCAACTAGAAGAGCAGATAGGACTGGAGCCCTAATGATGGAGAGAAGACAGAGAGAGATAGAGGGAGGGGGAAGGGGGAGAGGAAAGGCGGGAGAGAGAGAGAGACAGAGAGAGACAGAGAGAGACACAGAGAGAGAGATAGAGAGAGAGACACAGAGAGAGAGAGAGAGAGAGAGAAACACAGCCCAGATGGGATGTAGCATAGATTGGGAGATAAAACACTATCAATCTCATCCTGGCGACATCCCCAAAATATCCTTGAAAATTCTCCACTAGCTCGTTGTCTGTCCGTACTTCAAGGGTTGGAATGCTGAAACTGTGATGTATCAGGGCTCTATTTTGGCTCCATGTTAGAGCCCCTGAGGGCCCGGCCTACATGATGGAGCAGGTGAAGCCACAGCACTCCTTCAGCAGGGACAGGCCTGTCTTGGTGAAGGGGGACGAGGTCTGCTGGGCCCTGGACGTTAGCCGTCTGGCTGGAATCTGACCTGGAGAAGAGGAGGTGGAGTCAGTCAGAGGATATGGGGATGTACCAGGTGGAGCACTGGTGATGTTGTAGCAGATCAGACATAATGACACACACATTCAGACTCACCCAGACACAAGGGTATGCAGACACATGCATGCACACACACGACTGATATACACGCTGATGAAAATAAATGTTGCTCAGTGGGGAGCCAGTTTAAATATAGTTGAAGTCGGACATTTACATACACCTTAGCCAAATACATTTAAACTCAGTTTTTCACAATCCCTGACATTTAATCCAAGTAAAAATTCCCTGTCTTAGATCAGTTAGGATCACCACTTTATTTTAAGAATGAGAAATGTCAGAATAATAGTAGAGAAAATTATTTATTTAAGTTTACATACACTCAATTAGTATTTGGTAGCATTGCCTTTAAATTGTTTAACTTGCGTTAAATGTTTTGGGTAGCCTTCCACAAGCTTCCCCCAATAAGTTGGGTGAGTTTTGGACCATTCCTCCTGAGTTAGTGCAACTGAGTCAGGTTTGTCGGCCTCCTTGCTCGCACATGCTTTTTCAGTTCTACCCACAAATGTTCTATAGGTTGGAGATCAGGGCTTGTGATGGCCACTCCAATGCCTTGACTTTGTTGTCCTTAAGCCATTTTGCCACAACTTTGGAAGTATGCTTGTGGTCATTGTCCATTTGGAAGACCCATTTGCGACCAAGCTTTAACTTCCTGACTGATACCTTGAGATGTTGCTTCAATATATCCACATAATTTTCCTTTCCTCATGATGCCATCTATTTTGTGAAGTGCACCAGTCCCTCCTGCAGCAAAGCACCTCCACAACATGATGCTTCACGGTTGGGGTGGTGTTCTTTGGCTTGCAAGCCTCCCCCTTTATCCTCTAAACATAACAATGGTCATTATGGCCAAACAGTTCTATTTTTGTTTCATCAGACCAAAGAACATTTCTCCAAAAAGTACGATCTTTGTCCCCATGTGCAGTTGCAAACCGTAGTCTGGCTTTTTTATGGCGGTTTTGGAGCAGTTGCTTCTTCCTTGCTGAGCGGCCTTTCAGGTTATGTCGATATAGGACTCGTTTTACTGTTTTACTGTGGATATAGATACTTTTGTACCGGTTTCCTCCAGCATCTTCACAAGGTCCTTTGCTGTTGTTCTGGGATTGATTTGCACTTTTCGCACCAAAGTACATTCATCTCCTCGTCTCCTTCCTGAGCGGTATGACGGCTGCGTGGTCCCATGGTGTTTATACTTGTGTACTATTGTTTGTACAGATGATGAATGGTACCTTCAAGTGTTTGGAAATTGCTCCCAAGGATGAACCAGACTTGTGGAGGTCTACAATTTGTTTTCTGAGGTCTTGGCTGATTTCTTTTGATTTCCCAATGTCAAGCAAAGAGGCACTGAGTTTGAAGGTAGGCCTTGAAATACATCCACAGGTACACCTCCAATTGACTCAAATTATATCAATTAGCCTACCAGAAGCTTCTAAAGCCATGACATTATTTTCTGGAATTTTCCAAGCTGTTTAAAGGCACAGTCAACTTAGTGTATGTAAACTTCTGACCCGCTGGAATTGTGATACAGTGAATTTTAAGTGAAATAATCTGTCTGTAAACATTTGTTGGAAAAATGACTTGTGTCATGCACAAAGTAGATGTCCTAACGAACTTGCCAAAACTATAGTTTGTTAACAAGAAAGTTGTGGAGTGGTTGAAAAACGAGTTTTAATGACTCCAACCTAAGTATATGTAAACTTCCGACTTCAACTGTATGTATTCATTTTTGTGGGTGAAATCCATAATTTCATAACTAAATGCTTCTGTCGTGAAGAAAGACTTGAACAAGAAAGAGGCGTGTAACTGTCCAAAGACATCGCCATCAAATCAAGGTCACTGACTATTAGTGTATCAAAGCGAATACCTGAAAACGTTGAGACATACAATTGAGCATTTGAATGGAAAATAATAACACTCACTATGACGCACTATGACTACACACACCTTTCTTCTTGGAGTTTCTGGGGAACTTGGACTGGAGGAAATCCGCCATTTCTTTGTCCTCCTCCCTTTCCCTGTAGAGGAGGAGAGAAAGATGGATGAGTGGAACTGCAAACTCTACATTTCTGTCTGTTCCTACTAGCGATGACTCAGACTCCATATCCTCACGCCCTGTCTTCTGCCTAGGTGTCTTCACATTCCTCAAAAACAATAAAATATTACCTCGTCACTTCCTGCTTCTCACTACCCAGAATGCCTTTTGGCGCTTGTATGGCGCCGCCCTCTGTTCTGAGAATGGAAGGGGGGGAGGCGCCATAACAAACTTGTTTACCCTAACAAACTTGTGCATGTACAGTGGGATCTAGGGTTTCACAGCACACTGTCCCCTAGACAAAAACACAGATGTTTTATTTCAACAGTAAGAAAATCTGAGAATGGAGATATTCCCTGTGGTTTGTATGTAACTGAGTCGAACTGGCTTATATTTCTGACAGGATGTCATTGGAGACCAAACCAATAAGGGGGAGGGGGGGGACAAGACAGATGGAACAGAGTTCTGTAACATAGGTGGTTCAGAACCACACTCCCGTGATGACCTGGTCTGAGACCTGACGACTTACTGTACATTGGCACCCCAAGGTAATGCCTAGGCATTAAGGGATAAAAGTGTTCTGGTGAGCATGACACCTGGTTTCGAACCCCAGTCGGTCACACTTGCCTTAGCCTCTCAAACTCCACATCGTCAACAAGGAAATCTCTGGTCTCCACCAGCTTGTGAATCTGCTGGAGAAGATCCTCCTCTTTCTGTCTGTCCTCGTTGGACTTGTCATTGTCTGTAACAGAAAATATGTTATGACGATCACGGTTAAAGTGGGATTTTGTCAGTGGTGGATTTCAAACTGCTGCCACATTCAGGGTCTTTTTCATGATCAATTTGATCAATAAAATCAGATATTTATTGGAGATCAAGACCACTAACTTTAACCCCTAATGCATCTTAAGGTGATAGGAGTTTGTTCTCCCACCAGATTAATCACTGTTGACAATGGAGATATATACATATATTTATGTATTTCATTTTTAGGGAAACATTTGTTTACAGGGTGGATTGAGTTTGATCACTTTGGTCACGATAATGTATGATTACACAGTGTCTGATTCCTCACGTTGATATAACACGACTCTGCTGTGCTGAAGCATAATTGTAATCATTATTGACACATGACATACATTTTGTGCTTGGTGAAGAATTTCATTATCTCACTTAGGACTGGATTTAGTCTGTAGTGCTGAAGGGTGATGTAGTGCTACAGGGTGATAGAAATTTAAAGGTAATGTTCCTGCATTCACGGTAAGCGCTGCATACTTCGGCTCAATAGGAAATTACCATTACCTTTAAATTGCACTAGAGCGCTGAACTTCAGCGATTGGGATTGAATTCAGCCCTTAATCATTATGTTACAGCACTCACAACCCATACAAAATCAGAAATCAATTTAACAATTTACAATTTACACATCATAGGATACAAAGACAACATACGTTTTATGAAGCACAAATGATTTTAGGTCCCACATGCAGTGGATACATTTTGACAAAAGAAACAGATCACCAGATGCAATTTCCTCCTCCAACACATCCTCCAGTTGTTGTTTTAGTCCGGAGACTGATTTCTTTACATCCTCAAAGGAGACATGTTGGTTGACAGGGATGCTGGTTAAGGCTTCAGATCCAGGAGGGACACAGAGACACTGGACATTCTGGAGACTATGGATGTGATCTTCAGTTTCCTCCAGCTCAGTATCTCTCCTCCTCAGCTCAGCCACCTCCTGCTTCAGTTGCTCCAATTGCTCTTCAGCCAGAATTCCTTTCGCCCTCTCCCGGGCTCTGATCAGCGCCGTCATCTCAGAGTATTAGGGTTGGGCGATATATGATTAAATCGAATATCGTGATATTTGACATTGATGATATATCGTGATGTGCAAGACTATACTCTAATCAAAACTGTGCAGTTTTATCAGTTAAGCTGTATCAATATGATGAAAATGAAGTTTAAATGAATGAACTATGCCTTATGAGGATTCATTCATGAGAATGTAACCATAATACTGTTAATAAGTACAACAATTGCACATTCTGGAATGATTTAACGGCGCAAAGCGATTATATCGGATATCGCGATATTTGGGAGTAGCATACCGTCTTCCCAAATATTGACCAACCCTAATGGGTATGCTTGTAATCATTAAGGACTGGGGAGTTTTTCAGGATAAAAAAGAAATGGAATGTAGCTAAAAACAGGCAAAATCCTAGAGGAAAACCTGGTTCAGTCTGCTTTCCACCAGACACTGGGAGAGGAATTCACCTTTCAATAGGACAATAACCTAAAACACAAGGCCAAATCTACACGGGAGTTGCTTACCAAGAAGACAATGAATGTTCGAGTTAAAGTTTTGTCTTAAATCTACTTGAAAATCTATGTTAAGACCTGAAAATGGTTGTCTAGCACTGATCAACAACAAACTTGACAAAGCTTGAAGAATTCTGAAAAGAATAATGGGCAAATGTCACACAATCCAGGTGTGGAAAGCTCTTAGACACTTACCCAGAATGACTCACAGCTGTAATCACTGACAAAAGTGCTTCTACAAAGTATTGACTCAGGGGTTTGAATACTTATCTAAATGAGATATTTCTGTTTTTCATTTGCAGTAAATTTGCAACATGTTTTCACTTTGTCATTATGGGGTATTGTGTGTATATGGGTGAGAGAAAACAATGTATTGAATCCATTTTGAATTCAGGCTGTAACACAACAACATGTGGAATAAGTCAAGGTGTATGAATACTTTATGAAGGCACTGTATATACTGTAGTATCCATAGAGATAGATATTATTAAATTGCTATAGGGGCGATGTCATAAACCCTCAAAATTCCAGAATGGGAAAGAAAATGTCAGCCCCATCAGGGATAACTCCAAACCAGTCTAATTGGCAGTAGAGGCATAATCCTAATCTTACTTAAGCAGGAAAATAGAAGTAAGGCATGTGATATATCAGAAATTGTGTAATATAATTATTGTCAAGTATCTCCAAATCTGCTTCGTTGCAAATAAAATTATCAGGCCTAAACCCAAACCCAGGATAAAGGGGCTGAGTGAATGTGGTCTGGACTCTATGGAGGAGGGTCATTGTGTCAGAGACGCCATAGAAGGACAGAGTTCCTTCCTTGTGGTCCACGTACACTCCTACTCTGGAAGAGCAGGGGACAGGGATATCAGTCTGTTCATCCTTGTGGTAGAAGGTGGAGCTTTAGTCAGAGCAGATTAAACACCAGCAGATCCCTTTATATGAGACGGCAATATTCTCTGCTGGGATTTCTCCCCCAACTCTCTCTGTTTCGCAATCCTTTCTGCTGCAACTGATACTGTTTCATGGCCTTTATGTTCATCTAACAAACAGATACACATAACAGATAAACTGCTGATCTGAGCGGCAGTAAACCGCTAGTAGTTTGTAATGATGAGAGCAGATTTTCTCCTGTAGCTGTGTGGTGGCTGGAACCAACTGGTGCTTCTTAAAGGTAGGAGATTCATAGTGAGGCTTGAGGTGAGTCTCGCCATAAGAGGCCAGACACACCAGACAGGACATGACAGCTTTGAGTTTTCTCCCAGAGCAAAAATCACACTCCACATCTCCAGGTTCAGCATAACAGTGAGATGGAGGCGCAGGTTGGAGTCCTGTTTTCAGATTCTCCACTAAGTCAGACAACAGAGTGTTTTTCTTCAGAACTGGCCTTTGGATAAATCTTTCCATACACAGGGGGCAACTGTAAAAACCCTTGTGGTCATCCGGATCCCAGCTGCCATCAATACAGCCCAATACAGTAGCTGTGTCCACAGGAAGTAGTCACTGGGTCCTTTAGTAGATCCAGACAGATTGAACAACTGATTGTGTCCCTGGCTGTCGCCATTTTGCTGCCCCGACTAACAGACTGAGCAGCAGAGTATGAAAGATAGGTATCGTTTCTCGAGAAATGTTTGTGCTTATGACACAATGCCACATCCTGGTTCTGTGAGTACTCTTAACCTGTAGAGGGTGTGGTGTTGGACAGAGGTCAGGAAGAGATCGCCTCTGATTGGACAGACAAACTTCATTGCCATTTAGTGACATTTTTACAGTATGTCTGCCATTTGACTATCTACACTCCACTGCACCTTAGTCTGCAGTTCAAGACCTCGCAGTAGTTGACCTCTCCATCCAAAACACTATTGGCATTCAGGGGCTTTTTCATGATGATGTAAGCATCAAAATCAGACATATATTCTATTAGATGAGTCAAAAAGCTCTGGATATCCAGTTCCATCATATGGTGATAGGAGCCGTGTTCATTTTGGATTTAGTTAAGTTAAAGTCTTAAAATACCTTTTAGTCTTGGTCACATTTTAGCCATTTCATCCTTTGTTAGTTTGAATTATTATCAGTCAACTAAAACTCTGGACAATTTGTGTCTAGTTTTAATCACAGCCATTTTAGTCACATAATATAATTAAATAGAATAAATCATACCTAGTTTGATGTTTCTGTGACAAACGGTGAATTAGTTATTGATTTATACCGCTTTTAATGGCATCTTATAGATTTGATGTATTTCTATCAAATCCAAACTGGAATTTGTATTCAAAATAAAGGTTGTAAAAGTATGCTAGACATTTATAGAATAAACCATATCTATTTTTATGTTTCTATGACAATCAATTAATTAGTTACACATTTACGCTTTTGGCCGAATGTCTGCTGAATATCTTTTGAATGTCTGCTGAATGTCCGAATGTGTGAATATAAAATCAACTTTACCTTGGTACCTCGCTTCAGTTCAAAAGTTTGACGAGTGACTGAAGTCACCGCCTGGGAGCTGTGTGGGAGAGCCCGGCAACTGAAATACATTTTGCCAATGTGAGGTTTGCAATTTCATCTGTTTAGTCCAATCCTAAACATATGCATGCATGCAGAATATTTTATGTAATCCTCTCAATGGCAGAATTGACATCTTTCAGTTGCGCGGTCTGATTCAGCTGATCTCTCCCACACAGGTCCCAGGGGTCACTTCAGTCATTCGTCAATATTTTGAACTGATGCAAAGCCAGGTGCCGCAACTAGAAACAATAATGTTTACTCGCTCTACTCTGTCTTGCGCCGCGGTACGCATATCGAAATCTTGTCTCGTCACTATTTCTTTGACTAAAATGAAAAGTAATTTGTAATAGTTATCGTTTTTTTGCCCATGGAATTATTTCTCTGTCATTAATATTACCTGATTGAGCTAATCATGTAAATGTAATTAACTAGAAAGTCGGGGCACCACGAAATAATATTTATAGAGCAGTTATCTTCCGAATAAACTCTTAAAAAGACCTAGTAATATTTTACATCAATAGCAGTCAATATTAATCGTCACCTTATTTCAGTCTCATCTGAAAGTTGTAAATTCTTGGTTATCTTCACGAACCAGTGTAAAAATATTTACACTGAGCTGCGCTTTGGTAGGTTGGTGGTAGATGGGAGGCCGTGTTGCCCAACCGAGTCCTTTGTACTTTGAAGAATGTCTCTGGAGGTAAATTGGATAAATTGTAGTAACGTCGTTGTGTGGTAGACGGGATTCTCTGTCTGTTCTTTCCTAGCAGACGTTTGCAGCTGCTGTTGCTAACTCAACGGCTAGGAGGTATCACTTCTGTAGTGAATAAGAGTTCAAAGTTCATTCGCAACCAAAGCTCATGCTGAGGTTGGCTTAGTTCTGTAGTTGACATGTTAGTCCTTTTAACGTATGGACCGTCGTCCTCACATCCTCGGAACAGGAGGTTACATTTTCATCAAGGCTTTATATAGTGGAGCGAGAAGGGTGTGTTTGAAAAGTTTTATAACCCATGTCTCTTCACAGGGACGGGCCACTGATTGAGCAGAGCCCTAACCTTATGAAAACCCAAATCTCTCATTTGGAAGCTAAAATTACATTTAATCTCCTCACCAATAATTTTATATTCAAACATTTAAATTGAACAACAATTCCATGTGAATCCGATAACTACTATGTGCAGACTTTCCACTGTAGAGTTTATGTCATCCTATCATTGATGAGAATGTCTCAGATGACAACCGAACTAACATCATATTCATTAAGTACCACCGCATATGTTCCATTGGTCGGATTGCCAGAATATAGTTCATTTTCACCCTACCTTCTGCTGTTCCCAGAATCTCTATGTTAACCAAAGGATTTTCAAATGTCACATCAGTAGGGTAGAGAGAGGAAAGGGGGGAGAGGTATTTATGACTGTCATAAACCTACCCCCAGGCCAACATCATGACAGTTATTAAATGCTGCATAAGAGCAGTGGTGGAGAAAGTACCCAATTGTCATACTTGAGTAAACGTAAAGATACCGTAATAGAAAATGACTCAAGCAAAAGTGAGTCACCCAGTAAAATATTACTTGAGTAAAAAGTCTAAAAGAATTTGGTTTAAAATATACTTCAGTGTCAAAAGTAAAAGTAAAAGTCTAAATCATTTCAAATGTCAACTTCCTTATATTAAGCAATCCAGACGGCATAATTTTCATGTATTTTTAAATGTACGGATTGCCAGGGGCATGCTCCAACACTAAGACATCATTTACAAATTAAACATGTGTTTAGTGAATCCACCAGATCAGAGGCCGTAGGGATGACCAGGGAGGATCTGTTGATAAGTGTGTGAATTAGACAATTTTCCTGCCTTGCTAAGCATAAAAAATGTAACTTTTGGGTGTAAGGGAAAATGTATGGAGTAAAAAGTACATCATTTTCTTGGGGAATGTAGTGAAGTAAAAGTAAAAGTAGTCAAAAATATAAATAGTAAAGTACAGACAGCCCACAAATCGACTTAAGTAGTGCTTTCAAGTATTTTACTTAAGTACTTTACACCACTGCATAAGAGTCTACATACCAGATGTTATAACAGGGTGTTATGTAATTTACCAACCTTTGTGTCACATTATTACATTGAACGGAATGATGGTTGTCATAACCATGTCATATGCCCTTATAGAATGTGCACAGACACCTTCAGTAAAGTGACAATAATTTGAGATGTTATAAAATAGCTATGAATGTGCTTACACAACAGGATGGTTTGAGAGTATGACAAAACTTTACCAACCAAAGGATCTCCAAGAAACATGGGAAAATGGGAGCACAGATGTACTTACGATTTTTATTTATTTAAAAAAGGACACATTATAATACTAACAACTTGCCAAGAAAACACAAAAATGTTGAAAAGAAACCGACACAAAATCAACGTTGCCGGGGCACAACAGGATTTATGACAGCTGTGAAAAAAAGGAAGTTGCATGTGCAGGCTACAGTAACAATGACAGGTATATTATGAAAAAATGCTAGTTAAATCAGGTAAAAGTAGCTAGTTGATGTTACAATTGCAACATTTCGTTGGCCCACCGATGGCTAGCTATCTAGGTAACTTCACTAGCTACAGGTGGAATTAAGCACATTTCACATCATCCTCTTTCATTTACACTTTAAATGCAATTACCTTTACGGGATCGGTGTCCCTATACTGGGTCGGTTGAGCTAACGTGCGCTAATCTGATTAGCATAACGTTGTAAGTAACATGAGCTATTACAGTGAAAGAATACCATGCTATTGTTTGAGGAGAGTGCACAACAACAAAACACCTCTGAAGGTAAATAATGTACTTACATTCAGTATCTTGCTCTGATTTGTCATCCTGACACGGAACTCAAACCGGCTGCGCGTGTGCGCCATCGTGCGCTATCGTGCATACATTTATTTTGTCCCCCCAAACGCGATCACGACACGCAGGTTAAAATATCAAAACAAACTCTGAACCAATGACATTAATTTGGGGACAGGTCGAAAAGCATTAAACATGTATGGAAATTTAGCTAGTTTGCTTGCTAATTTGTCTAGCTAGCTAATTTGTCCTGGGATATAAACATTGAGTTGTTATTTTACCTGAAATGCACAAGGTCCTCTACTCCGACAAATTAATCCACACATAAAACGGTCAACTGAATCGTTTCTAGTCATCTCTCCTCCTTCCAGGCCTTTTCATCGTTGAACTTATATGGTGAACGCAACTAAACTATCATTGTATTACCACGACAACGGGCAACAAAATTCGTATATCAGGACTTTCAGCGCGATCTGCGTCAGAAATAGGAACAACTTCTATCTTAGCCCTTGGCGTCGCAGACGCTCATTGGCGCGCGCGAGCAGTGTGGTTGCAATAATTGACTAACATGGATTTCAAAATTTATTTTGCGATGCTCGCGCACGCGATGTGTCCAGTCTGGTCAGCATGTGAGGGTCCTAGAGATAAAATGTAGCATTGGTTTGTTTGATAAAATCAATTTTTATATTAAAATGTAGGAACTGGGTTCTACAGTTTGAACCCCTGCTGTCTCTGGCTCCACACCCACCTAGCCCGGCCATCTAGATGTGTGAAAGTTAGTGTATAAGCTAATGATCCATCGTGTATGACATTCCTGGGAGTGTGTAAACTTAAATGTTATGTTACCATATAATTTTTGTATGTTCTCTATAGTTATCTACTTGAAAATGTATCAATTGACCAATTCGGCACATTTGGGCAGAATATTGTCCAGCATTGCAATGCTTCACTGGATCAATCTGAATCTTTACACACACATCTAAATTGTGCCTAAACAGCAATATTATATTATGGTCTTTCTCTTGCATTTCAAGATGATGGATAAAAAAAATAGAACACTTTTTTTTTGTATTATCTTTTACCAGATCTAATGTGTTACATTCTCCTACATTAATTTCACATTTTCACAAACTTAGTATGTACATGAATGTATAGTTAAAGTGACTATGCATATATGATAAACAGAGAGTAGCAGCAGTGTAAAAGGGGGGTCTGCACACAATGCAAATAGTCCGGGTAGCCATTTGATCACCTGTTCAGGAGTCTTATGGCTTGGGGGTAAAAACTGTTGAGAAGCCTTTTTGTCCTAGACTTAGACTTGGTACTCTGGTACCGCTTGCCATGCGGTAGTAGAGAGAACAATCTATGACTGGGGTGGCTGGGGTCGTTGACAATTTTTAGGGCCTTCCTCTGACACCGCCTGGTGTAGAGGTCCTGGATGGCAGGCAGTTTAGCCCCAGTGATGTACTGGGCCGAACGCACTACCCTCTGTAGTGCCTTGCGGTCAGAGGCCGAGCAATTTCCGTACCAGGCAGTGATGCAACCAGTGCTCTCGATGTTGCAGCTGTAGAACCTTTTGAGGATCTCAGGACCCATACCAAATCTTTTTAGTTTCCTGAGGGGGAATAGGCTTTGTTGTGCCCTCTTCACGACTGTCTTGATGTGTTTGGACCATTCTAGTTTGTTGTTGATGTGGACACCAAGGAACTTGAAGCTCTCAACCTGCTCCACTACAGCACCTTCGATGAGAATGGGGCGTGCTCAGTCCTCCTTTTGCTGTAGTCCACAATCATCTTATTAGTCTTGGTTACGTTGAGGGATAGGTTGTTATTCTGGCACCACCCGGCCAGGTCTTCTGACTTCCTCCCTATAGGCTGTCTTGTCGTTGTCGGTGATCAGGCCTACCACTGTTGTGTCATCTGCAAACTTAATGATGGTGTTGGTGGCGTGCCTGGCCATGCAGTAGTGGGTGAACAGGGAGTACAGGAGGGGACTGAGCACGCACCCCTGGGGAGCCCCAGTGTTGAGGATCAGCGTGGCAGATGTGTTGCTACCTACCCTCACCACCTGGGGGCGGCCCGTCAGGAAGTCCAGGATCCAGTTGCAGAGGGAGGTGTTTAGTCCCAGGATCTTTAGCTTAGTGATGAGCTTTGAGGGTACTATGGTGTTGAACGCTGAGCTGTAGTCAACGAATAGCATTCTCACATAAGTGTTCCTTTTGTCCAGGTGGGAAAGGGCAGTGTGGAGTGCAATAGAGATTGCATCATCTGTGGATCTGTTTGGGCGGTATGGAAATTGGAGTTGGTCTAGGGTTTCTGGGATAATGGTGTTGATGTGAGCCATTACCAACCTTTCAAAGAACTTCATGGCTACGGACGTGAGTGCTACGTGTCTGTAGTCATATAGGCAGGTTGCCTTTATGTTCTTGGGCACAGGGACTATGGTGGTCTGCTTGAAACATGTTGGTATTACAGACTCAATCAGGGACATGTTGAAAATGTCAGTGAAGACACCTGCCAGTAGGTCAGCACATGCCTGGAGCACACGTCCTGGTAATCCGTCTGGTCCCGCTGCCTTGTGGATGTTGACCTGTTTAAAGGTCTTACTCATGTCGGCTACGGAGAGCGTGATCACACAGTCGTCCGAAACAGCTGATGCTCTCATGCATGCCTCAGTGTTGCTTGCCTCGAAGCGAGCATAGAAGTGATTCAGCTCATCTGGTAGATTCAGTGTCACTGGGCAGCTCGCGGCTGTGCTTCCCTTTGTATTCCGTAATAGTGTCAACAGAATTTAATAATTTAATCATTCCTATATGTGTCTATTGTTCAATCACTCTGTCTGTTTCTAAGAATTTGTATGAGCCTTATTTGCATAAAATAGACAGAGACCAGTCTCAGAATCAGCCAATAGCATTTATTCTCGTGAGAGCGCTCCCATTGAACCACGAACAACAGTTTATATACAAAATATGACGTCATTGGTTATAGAATGAATCTCCTCCTCTCGACCAAAACAAAGCAGGTTCAAAAGTTTATTCCAACCCACTAGTGCACTCCAGACAGCCACTATATCAAGATTAACCTCTGAAGTCTCACCATCATCTATCACTATTTAGCAGACAGTTCCAGATAATGGAAAACCTTGGTCGACTCTTGCTGTCTTATCTAAACGCCCCAGAGTTAATGTTGAGTCGGTTCAACCATAGGTTAATGACCCTCTCTGCTTACTCCAAACACATACAACACATACCTCTCCAACTAAGTTGGAATGGTGTTTATTATGTTTAATTACTCCTTGTTCATGCTACATAATCTCTTCCTTATGAATTAACATTATTAATCAGATATAATAAAACAGGGTATAGTTTAATTAGTTATAGTTCTATTTAAATGTAGATATTGTTTAGTCATTATTCATAAAATTCCTATCAAATAGTTTGCAAGCCCTTCCACATACGACGACCGTCGGAGCGGTGTAGTATGATTCAATCTTAGCCCTGTATTGACGCTTTGCCTGTTTGATGGTTCTTCACAGGGCATAGTAGGATTTCTTGTAAGCTTCCGGGTTAGAGTCCCGCACCTTGAAAGCGGCAGCTCTACCCTTTAGCTCAGTGCGAATGTTGCCTGTAATCCATGGCTTCTGGTTGGGGTATGATCTCGCTGGCACAAGAGCTCTCAATAACATTTCATTGGATACGTGAAAGTACGTGAAATAATATATTGTGGGATGTTCTGCAAAGTAAGGAATTACTCCTGTAGCTAGCAAACAATCATGTTAGCATATTTCGTACTGAGATGACTGTTCTAAAACCTGTTCTTGAGTTTAAAATAATAAATACTGCTATCATTAGCTTATTTTCTCACTGCCCTGAGTTTAAGACAAGGGCTTAGCTATATGGGAAATAAGAACATTTCCAAGAACAAATCCAAGAGCATTATGTTCAAGAATCTAATTTCTTCTTAACCTTTGGCTTAAGGAGAAACATAAGAAATAACGCAATAACATTTCCAATAACCTTTTTGAGGAATATGAACTTTGCTTAACTTTCTTCATAAGTCTATAGATAAGGAAAAATGGCAGTAAAGAAGACATTTCTTCTTAAAAGGGTTTTGTGAATCTGGGCCCAGGGGACAGATTTAAAAAAGTAGGACATGAATGCAGTCCCTACTGTAAGTCACTCTGTATAAGAGCGTATGCTAAATTATGTAAATGTAAAAATGTACCCCCGCAATTTTAATTTTTGTTGTAAAATTATATTTGCTTCCGTTTCGTTTTAAACGTGTGTTTTTTTGGCAAGTTGTTGACGTTAAGTGTCATTTTTTTATTTAAAAAATCCTAAGTACATCTGTGCTCCCATTTGTCTATATTTCTTGGAGATCCTTTGAATGGTAACATTGTGTGATACTCTCAACTCATCACATGGTATAAGCAGATTCATAACTTTTATAACACCTGAAATTAATGTCACTTTACTAAGGTGTCTGTGCACACTCTATATGGGCATATGACATGGTTATGACAACCATCATTCCGTTCAGTGTAATAATGTGACACAGAGATTAGTAAATTACTTTACATCCTGTTAAAACATCTGGTATGTAGAATCTTATGCAGCATGTAATAACATATGACATAAGACTGTAAAATAGTAGTTGTTATTAACCCTTGACAGAGCATATGACAACAGGATGAACAGTCATTTTCAGAACCCATTATAATCAGTTGTATAACATCTCATGCAGTGACTCTTAACTAATTACAACAACCTTTGACAACTTATGACAAATGTTATAAGGGCTTTGTGTATGCATGCATAAGGACACCTACAGTAAAGTTTTACCAAATAATTATTAAGTGAGGTCAGTAGTCCCTTCACCATGCACAAAATGTATTAGCTGTATAATTTGTATATAATAACAGAGTCCTGTGAAGAGATACTGTATACATTATCATGACAGAAGTGACAAACTCAAACCATTCTTTAAACAATGTTTCCCTAATATCTACCAAAATATATACACTGTCGACAGGGGTTAAATCAGTGGTAGAACAAACTCAATATATGACAGGATGAACAATCATTTTTAAAACCAATTATAACCGGTTTTATAACATCTTATGCAGTGAATTATGATTCATTAAACCTAGTTATGACAGCTTATTACAAATGTTATAATGTGTTTTATAAACTGGGTAGTTTGGACCCTGGTTGATGATTGGCTGAAAGCCGTGGTATATCAGACATAATAAACTGGGTGGTTCGAGCCCTGAATGATGATTGGCTGAAAGCCATGGTATATCAGACCGTATACCATGGGTATGACAAAACATGTATTTTTACTGCTCTAATTATGTTGATTACCAGTTTATAATAGCAATAAGGAACCTCTGGGGTTTGTGATATGTGGCCAATATACCACACGTTGCGTCGTGCATAAGAACAGCCCATAGCCATGGTATATTGGCCACACCCCCTCTGGCCTTAATATAACTGTTATAAGGCTTTATGAATGCATGCATAAGAACACCTACAGTAAAGTGTTACCAATTATTTTACAGCACTTACAACCCATGAAAAATCTGAAATCAGAAAATACACAACAATTTACACATATCACAGGATACAAAGACAATGTCAGTTTCATCAGCACAAATGAATTTACCCTGCGTGAGAAAGGCCCCACATGGTCCCAGCTGACTATGCTGACTATGAAAGATAGGTATCGTTTGTCGAGAAGTGTTTATGCTTATGGCACAACGCCACTATTTGATTCTGTGTACTCTGAACCTGTAGAGGGTGTGGTGTTGGACAGAGGTCAGGAAGAGATTGTCTGTCCAATCAGAGGCAATCTTTACTGCCATTGATGGCAAGTTTTACAGCATGTCTAGAAAACACTATTCTCATACTCATTGCCCTAACTAAAGCGAAGAAAACAAAAATAATAATAATAATAAATAAATAATAGTTGGGCACAAAATGTCAACATGAATTATACCTGGTACGGACACCAGTTTCTGGAGCTCCTTCTTGAGGCGAGTGATTTCCTTACACAGCTGAATGTCATCCATCCTAAAGACATAAACATGTAATTATTTAAAAACCCTGCATTATTCAAAATGTATTCAACCTTTATTTAACTAGGCAAGTCAGTTAAGAACAAATTCTTATTTTCAATAACGGCCTAGAAACAGTGGGTCAGGGGCAGAACGACTGATTTTTTACCTTGTCAGCTCAGGGATTCGATCTTGCAAGCTTTCGGTTACTAGTCCAACGCATTAACCACTAGGCTATTCAGCAAATGGTCCAATCTAAGTTTACATGTATTTTCTTATTTTTTCTTGTCATTTAGCAGAAGCTCTTATCCAGAGCGACTTACAATAGTGAGTGTATACATTTTCGATACCGTTAACCCAGTATCACAGCATCACAGAGCCTACAGACATCCATTACTGTCAGCTAACTGAGAGCCTCACCTCCTCTACCTTTCTACCTGTCAGCAGGATGAACCTGCGGTGTGCAACAGCTATAATAAACAGAATGCCTGACTTACTAGATATTTCAGATTCTAAACAGTGTCATCAAAGGCTAAAAACAAGATCCAATTATTAAAAGCAGTGTCGGGCTTCCTTACAGTGTGTCACGACTTCCGCCGAAGTCGGTCCCTCTTCTTGTTCGGGCGGCGTTCGACGTCACCGGCCTTCTAGCCATTGCCGATCCACTTTTCATTTTCCATTTGTTTTGTCTTTGTTTTACACGCCTGGTTTCAATTTCCCATCAATCCCAATTTGCGATTGTTTTATTGTAAGTTTGGTCCGATATTTGTGGGCTTGGTATTACGTATTTGGATATTTTGAGTAAAGTTCATTGTGTTACTCATCTCTGCTGTCCTGCGCCTGACTCCTCTGCACCAGCTACACCCAGAACCTTACATAGTGCCTGTGCCAAAACCTCTCTTCTCCAATAAATGAGGAAAGGATCCCCCCCCCCCCACACACACACACAGTCCTAATGAGAGGTGTGTGGCTGGTTGAAGTTTTCAACAAGTCTCTATTCTGGGCTCAGTTTTTGACAGTGCAACCCTAAGGTCATGCTCAGCATTGAGTGTGTTTCTCAACTTTTTTTAATTTTTTTAATTTAATTTTAAAGATTTTTTTTTACTTAAGAGTTGAGAACCCTGACTCGCATAGGTATGCGGTGCCAAACTGGAGCAGAACATCTACTGCTTTCTCAGCCAGCCAGGAGACCGAACTGTGTGAGTGTGTTTGCCTCAAAAAACATCTAGCTTCAATCAGTTTATTCCAGTTAAGAATAACAATTATTATTGTATTTTAACAGCAACAGTTCCAACCTAGACTAGGTTTCAACAATAGTTTCTACAGTAAGATGTACAGTAGGCCTGATAATGTTTAATCTTCATCTGTACTGTTACTTAGGGTTGCACTATCAGTAGCTAGCCTGCTTTGGAGAATGTTAGCTATTAGCTGTGTACAAGGCCAGGGGATTGTTTGAAAGAGAAACTCACATCTACTACTATGAGAGTTAACGTTAATTAGTACTCCCTTATTACTGCTTATCGCCTGTTATAAAATGACAACAATGCCTTGCTAGCTGACTTAACGTTACTTTTCCACTGTCGAAGCACTGTTTCCTGAAGCATTCTGCTCTGTTCTGAAAGAACTCCCTGGGTTTACCGTCATGTTGTGGATGTTTGGTCAGGACGTGTCACTTTGTTAATTTGTTTGTTATGCGAGTTTCATTACTAAGCACTTCCACACACAAAACACATTGTGGGGGCTCCTTGTTATAAGTTTGTATGAAAGAGAGAGAAACTAATCGCTGTATATGCGTTTCATGACAATTGAGCTCAGTCAGAACTTGTGGCTAGCATGAGTCCATTTGATGACAGTGGTGAATGATGGCGAGTGGGAATGACAAGTCAGTAGCTGAGACATTAGTAGGTTTATAATTGAACACATTTATGAAGATTTGACACTATTGTGGAGAGATTCTATACATACAATAGAAATAAGCTGAACATTTTTTATGTAATTAATTTCATAATTCTTTTGGCCAAATTTCATATACACAAATGTAACTTTCCAAACAGAAAACCACATTTTCGTACCCTACAAAAAGAAATTGAACTGTATTTTAAGACGGTTAAATGCTCTACTAACAAAAAAGCTGTTATACTTACAATTCTATGTATGTCCCTTAAGGTCCTTGTGTAATTGTAATGTGATATTGTACCCCCTAGCTTGATTGTCCATTGTTTGTAATCAATGTATGCTTGTGTTCTCTCATGTGCTTTATGTATTGATTTGTTGTTAATAAAAAAACATTTAAAAAAAGATTGATTGACAATTAAAAAATATATAAAAAATAAATTTTAAAAATTAAAAAGTCAGTAGCTGACAGCGTGTCATCTGCTGCCTCAACGACAGCGCATCATCAGCTGCCTGAACGACAGCGCATCATCAGCTGCCTGAACGACAGCGCTGCATCGTGTGTCGTGAAGTGATCTTCAAGAAAACTACAGAAAACAAGATCTGGTAAACCACAAAGCACACGGGCATCTCCCTCTCACACTCGCGCAGCAGCCAAACTGAGCAGAGGCCGCTGCTTAAAATTAAGCAGAAAGTGCATTGAACAGAGAGCGCACGTACACTTGGCCAAATCAATTCCTGTAATTAATCAAACAATTATAAATGTACACTGACACGTCGCGACCCACCATTAACAGGTCCCGTGGGTCGCGACCCCTACTTTAAGAAAGGCGGCTCTAGATGCTGGAGAGTGGTGTCAGACAGACAGGGTACATCATCCATGACTAGGAGGAGGAGACATCAGACCATGGGTTAGTTCTGGTCTCCTGCCACATGACACATTTCCCTTCTGAGGAACATCAGTGATGACTCATAGGTCAGTGTAGTGACGTACTGTAGAGCAGAACATTATTCATTCTGTAGTGTAGATAGAGCAGAACATCACTGCTGAGTGAGAGGGTCAGCTACAGTATCATCATTAGTAAGCTACATCATTGTTAATTCAGGGCTCAGTGGCAGTGCTATAATTAGAATGTTGTGGACATGGCTACTGAGTGAGGGGTCAGCCCAGTGCCATCATTAAGAAGGGACAGCACTAGCTACTGAATAATGGTGCTTTCAAGACAACTGGGAATGCTGATAAAAACAAGGTCAAATCATGACGTCCGTGATCTTCAGGCCAGAAAGTGGGAGTTCTAGAAAGATGGATCCAAGTCGGATCTTGTTTTTTTTCAGAGTTCCTGGTTGTCTTGAACGCACTGATGTCGGAAGTCAGAGATTTCCGAGGTCCCAGTACCCAGCCTAGTGACCTCACTAGCAACTGAGTGAGAGGTCAGCCTAATGACATCAGTAAGAAGGGACATCACTAGCTACTGAGGGAGAGGGTCAGTTTAGTAGCATTATCAATAGGGAGGATTACAGGGAAAGTTGTTTTTCACTACAGCTAAGAGGGACACTGCCCTAAGGTTTATACATTCACTCACTGTTGTAAGTTGATTCGGATTCAATGGTTATAAAGATGAGCTGAAGAGAGACTGACTGCATCCCTTCTTCTTTTTATAAGAACGGCATATATTATTTATTGCTGCATTAAATACAGTAAATAGTTCATTGTTGGTTTACAGGTTGCCTAGATGAAGCTGAACCTTGACCTTTACAGTTTATACTGTAGTTTGAACCCATGCTACTCTATTCTTTATCTAAGACAATAAAGAGAACGGCAGGGCACTGTTCTTACGGTTCCCCCTGTCCGTAGGCCAACTGTAGCCCTCTGGTGATGGATTCGGGGTTCTGACTACTAAACTTGAAATAGTGTTAATTATCACGTATCCTATTGAAGTATTGAGTGCTACAGTCTAGGCCCAACACCAAAAGTGAATGGTTCTCTGTAGGAGGAATGTATATGGTGGAGGCAATTAGGCTTGAAATGTATTGAGTAAAAGGAAAGGCTGAGTTGGGTAGCTGAGCCTACAGACATCCATCACTGTCAGCTAACTGAGAGCCTCACCTCTCTACCTCCACTACCTCGCTACCTGTCAGACGGGATGAATAGGGACCTGCGGTGGGCAAGGTGCAGAATACAGATGATGTATGGCCCGAAGGGAACCATCGTATTCTACTTAAACAGATTATACTCCCTTCTATTCAATTATAATGAAATTGTTGAAGCAGCTTTGCTTCTTATCTTTGTTATCAATGTTATGAGTGGTGAGTTGAATGGGTTTTCGATAAACTTCATTTGATCACGGACGCTACCCATATTCCTGAATTGGCAAAATACAGGGATCGTTACACTAACTACTTGCACTTTATATGCTCAGCTCTTCTAATTAAAGTCTGATTAGATTACTGTGTTTCAAAGTCTTGGCTCTAAATGAATCACAGCTCATTCCCTGTCTCTGTGTCACAGTAAGGAAGGGAGGAGATGTCACTATAGTGCATTCTATAGGGTTATGATGGTGTAGCACCAGTAAATATGCAGTATAATCATGCCCGAGTATAGACATTCCTGGATTCCTCCTTTCATTCCTCTCTATTGGATCACCCTGTCTCTTCTAACAGTGTACATAACTGTGAGCATGCATTCACGCACACACAGATGTGTCCCTGTGTTGAGTTTAACCCTGACCCAAAAGCCTAGAAGGGATGAGAGAGCCAAGCCTATGGGTTCATAGCTTCAACCCCGCAGCACACACACACACACACTTACACACACCAACTGGTTAATGGACTGATGAATGTTTTCTTTTTGTTCTCTTGCTTTGTTTGTTCTTCTCCATGTTATGTCTTTCTCTGAGAAGCTACACAGGAAAGGGCTGAAAATATCCCATATTAATATAGGTAGCCTTAGAAATAATGTTCATGAAATCAATCACTTGATAACATCAGATAACATTCATATATTAGCCATTTCTTAAACTCACTTAAATAAGTATTTTGATGATACAGCAATAGCAATACAAGGATATAACATCTATAGAATAGACAGAAATGCTTATGGGGGAGGTGTTGTTTTATATATATATTGGGTAGCTGATATATACAGTTGAAGTTGGAAGTTTGCATATACTTAGGTTGGAGTCATTAAAACTCATTTTTCAATCACTCCACAAATGTCTTGTCCTAACTGACTTGCCAAAACTATAGTTTGTTAACATCTACTTCATGCATGACACAAGTAATTTTTCCAACAACTGTTTACAGACAGATTATTTCACTTATAATTCACTGTATCACACTTCCAGTGGGTCAAAAGTTTACATACACTTAGTTGACTGTGCCTTTAAACAGCTTGGAAAATTCCAGAAAATTATGTCATGGCTTTAGAAGCTTGACATAATTTGAGTCAGTTTGAGGTGTACCTGTGGATGTATTTCAAGGCCTACCTTCAAACTCAATGCCTCTTTGCTTGACATCATGGGAAAATCAAAAGGAATCAGCCAAGACCTCAGAAAACAAACTGTAGACCTCCACAAGTCTGGTTCATCCTTGGAAGCAATTTCCAAACGCCTGAAGGTACCACATTCATCTGTACAAACAATAGTACGCAAGTATAAACACCATGGGAACATGCAGCCGTCATACCACTCAGGAAGGAGACGCGTTCTGTCTCCTAGAGATGGACGTACTTTGGTGCGAAAAGTGAAAATCAATCCCAGAACAACAGCAAAGGACCTTGTGAAGATGCTGTAGGAAACAGGTACAAAAGTATCAATATCTGTCACGCCCTGGTCTTAGTATTTTGTGTTTTCTTTATTATTTTGGTCAGGCCAGGGTATGACATGGGTTTATTGTGGTGTGTTTAGTCTTGGGTTTTTGTTAGGTATTGGGTTTTTGGCTTAGTGGGGGTATCTAGCATAGTCTATGGCTGTCTGGAGTGGTTCTCAATCAGAGGCAGGTGTTTATCGTTGTCTCTGATTGGGAACCATATTTAGGCAGCCATATTCTTTGAGTGTTTCGTGGGTGATTGTTCCTGTCTTGGTGTTTGTTGCCACCAGATAGGCTGTTTAGGTTTTCTCACATTTATTGTTTTTGTTAGTTTATTCATGTGTAGTTTTCTTCATTAAAAAACATGAATAACAATCACGCTGCATTTTGGTCTGCCTCTACTTCACCTAAAGAAAACCGTTACAGAATCACCCACCACAACAGGACCAAGCGGCGTGGTGAAAGGCAGCAACAGCAGCGAAAAGAGGAATGGACATGGGAGGACGTTTTGGAGGGCAAGAGTATGGACTATACTTCTTGGGAGGAGATAGACAGGTGGGCGGTCGACCCAGGGAGAGTGCCTGGGATTCGATGGAGCAGTGCGCGGAAGGTTATCGGAGAATGGAGTTGGCGAAGCAAGCACGGCGGCGTGGACGGAAGCCCGAGAGTCAGCCCCAAAAATGTATTGGGGGGGGGCTCACAGGGAGTATGGCTACGCCAGGTAGGAGACCTGCGCAAACTCCCTGTGCTTACCGGGGGGCTAGAGAGACCGGGCAGGCACCGTGTTATGCTGTGGTGCGCACGGTGTCTCCAGTGCGGGTGCATAGCCCGGTGCGGTACATTCCAGCTCTCGCTATCGGCCGGGCTAGAGTGAGCATCGAGCCAAGTGCCATGAAGCAGGCTCTACGCATCTGGTCCCCAGTGCGTCTCCTTGGGCCGGCTTACATGGCACCAGCCTTGCGCTCGGTGTCTCCGGTTCGCCTGCATAGCCCAGTGCGGGCTATTCCACCTCGCCGCACTGGCAGGGCGACCGGGAGTATTCAACCAGGTAAGGTTGGGCAGGCTCGGTGCTCAAGAGCTCCAGTGCGCCTGCACGGTCCGGTCTATCCAGTACCACCTCCACACATCAGCCCTCCGGTGGCAGCTCCCCGCACCAGGCTGCCTGTGCGTGTTCTCGGCCCAGTACCACCAGTGCCAGCACCACGCATCAGGCCTACAGTGCGCCTCGCCTGTCCAGCGCTGCCAGAGCCTTCCTCCTCTACAGCGCTGCCGGAGTCTCCCGCCTGTTCAGCGCAGTCAGAGCCTTCCTCCTCTCCAGCGCTGTCGGAGTCTCCCGCCTGTTTAGCGCTGCCAGAGCCTTCCGCCTCTACAGCGCTGCCGGAGTCTCCCGCCTGTTCAGAGCTGCCAGTCTGCAAGGAGCTGCCAGTCTGCAAGGAGCTGCCAGTCTGCAAGGAGTTGCCAGTCTACAAGGAGCTGCCAGTCTGCAAGGAGCTGCTAGAGCTGCCAGTCTGCAGGATGCCGCCAGAGCTGCCAGTCTGCAAGGAGCCGCCAGAGCTGCCAGTCTGTATGGAGCAGCCAGAGCCGCCAGTCAGCATGGAGCAGCCAGAGCCGCCAGTCAGCCAGGATCTGCCGGAACCTCCAGTCAACCAGGATCTGCCAGAACCGCCAGCCAGCCAGGATCTGCCAGAGCCTACTACCTGTCTGAGCTTCCTCTCAGTGTTGAGCTTCCTCTCAGTCCCGAGCTACCCCTCAGTCCCGAGCTACCCATCAGTCCCGAGCTACCCATCAGTCCCGAGCTACCTCAGTCCCGAGCTGCCCCTCAGTCCGGTGGGGCCCTTGGTGAGGACTACTAGGCCAAGGTCGGCGGCGAGGGTCGCCTATCTAAGGACGCGAGGCAAAGGGACTAAGACTTTGTTAGAGTGGGGTCCACGTCCCGAGCCGGAGCCGCCACCGTGGACAGGCGCCCACCCAGACCCTCCCTTATGGGTTTAGGTGTGCGGCCGGGAGTCCGCAGCTTGGGGGGGGGGGGGTTCTGTCACGCCCTGGTCTTAGTATTTTGTGTTTTCTTTATTATTTTGGTCAGGCCAGGGTATGACATGGGTTTATTGTGGTGTGTTTTGTCTTGGGTTTTTGTTAGGTATTGGGTTTGTGGCTTAGTGGGGGTATCTAGCATAGTCTATGGCTGTCTGGAGTGGTTCTCAATCAGAGGCAGGTGTTTATCGTTGTCTCTGATTGGGAACCATATTTAGGCAGCCATATTCTTTGAGTGTTTCGTGGGTGATTGTTCCTGTCTTGGTGTTTGTTGCCACCAGATAGGCTGTTTAGGTTTTCTCACATTTATTGTTTTTGTTAGTTTATTCATGTATAGTTTTCTTCATTAAAAAACATGAATAAAAATCACGCTGCATTCTGGTCCGCCTCTACTTCACCTAAAGAAAACCGTTACAATATCCACAGTAAAACTAGTCCTATATCGACATAACCTGAAAGGCCGCTTAGCAAGGAAGAAGCCACTGCTCCAAAACCGCCATAAAAAAACTGACTTCGGTTTGCAACTGCACATGGGGACTTTTTGGAGAAATGTCCTCTGGTCTAATGAAACTGTTTGGCCATAATGACCATTGTTATGTTTGGAGGGAAAAGGGGGAGGCTTGCAAGCCGAAGAACACCATCCCAACCGTGGAGCACGAGGGTGGCAGAATCATGTTGTGGGGGTGCTTTGCTGCAGGAGGGACTGGTGCACTTCACAAAATGGATGGCATCATGAGGAAAGAATATTATGTGGATATATAGAAACAACATCTAAAGACGTCAGTCAAGAAGTTAAAGCGTGGTCGCAAATGGGTCTTCCAAATGGACAATTACCCCAAGCATACATCCAAAGTTGTAGCAAAATGGCTTAAGGACAACGAAGTCAAGGTATTGGAGTGGCCATCACAAAGCCCTCACCGCAATCCTATAGAAGATTTGTGTGCGAAACTGAAAAAGTTTGTGCGAGCAATGAGGTCTACAAAAATTACTCAGTTACACCAGCTCTGTCAGGAGGAATGGGCCAAAATTCACCCAACGTATTGTGGCTACCCAAAACATTTGACCCAAGTTAAACAATTTAAAGGCAATGCTACCAAATACTAGTGTATGTAAACTTCTGACTCACTGGGAATGCGATGAAGGAAATAAAAGCTGAAATAAGTAATTCTCTCTACTATTATTCTGACATTATCCTAAGTGACCTAAGACAGGGAGTTCTTACTGAGATTAAATGTCAGGAATTGTGAAAAAGTGAGTTTAAATGTATTTGGCTAAGGTGTATGTAAACTTCCAACTTCTACTCTCTGTCTCTCTCTCTCGCTCTCTCTCTATATATATATTCAAAGCCATATCCCTGTAATGCTTAGAGAAGATCTCATGTCAAGACGATCTCATGTCAAGTGTCACTGAAGTGCTGTGATTGCAGGTTCACCTGCCACATCTAAAGTTTATTATTTTGGGTTGTTGCTATAGGCCACCAAGTGCTAACACTTAGTTTCTAAATAATTTGTGTGAAATGCCTGATAGTGTATGTGATGTAAACATAGAGATATACTTCCTCGGAGACCTGAATATTGACTGGTTTTCATGAAAATGTCCGCTCAACAGGAAGCGTCTAGCTGTAACCAGTGTCTGTAAATGGTTCAGGTTATTAATCAACCTACCAGGTTTTTTACAAACACTAGAGGAACAAGATCATCTACATGTATTGATCACATTATTACTAATACTGTAGAACCTTGTTGTAAAGCTGTATCCATACCCATTGGATGCGTTGATCACAATATAGTGGCTATAGCCAGAAAAGCCAAAGTTCCAAAAGCTGGGTTTAAAATGTGATGAATTTATGAAATTGCTTCTTCCAATTATTGATAAAAATGCACCTATTAAGACACTGACTGTTAGATCTGTTAAGGATCCATGGATTGATGAGGAATTTAAAAACTGTACAGTGGCCTGCGAAAGTATTCACCCCTCTTGGCATTTTTCCTACTTTGTTGCCTGCCTTACAACCTGGAATTAAAATATATATATTTTTTGGTGTGGGGGGGGGGGGGGTTGTATCATTTGATTTACACAGCATGCCTACCACTTTGAGGATGCAACATATTTTTATTGTGAAACAAACAAAAATGAAGACAAAAAAACTGAAAACATGAGCGTGCATAACTATTCAACCCCAACCCCCCAAAGTCAATACTTTGTAGAGCCAACTTTTGCAGCAATTACAGCTGCAAGTCTCTTTGG
Organism: Oncorhynchus kisutch; assembly: GCF_002021735.2. Classification (NCBI taxonomy): domain Eukaryota; kingdom Metazoa; phylum Chordata; class Actinopteri; order Salmoniformes; family Salmonidae; genus Oncorhynchus; species Oncorhynchus kisutch. The sequence goes on along the minus strand of NC_034174.2, from coordinate 68,030,985 downwards.
ATATGTCTCTATAAGCTTGGCACATTTAGCCACTGGGATTTTTGCCCATTCTTCAAGGCAAAACTGCTCCAGCTTCTTCAAATTGGATGGGTTCCTGCTGGTGTACAGCAATCTTTTCCTGCTGATGTACAGCTATCTTTAAGTCATACCACAGATTCTCTATTGGATTGAGGTCTGGGCTTTGACTAGGCCATTTCATGGCATTTAAATGTTTCCTTTTAAACCACTCAAGTGTTGCTTTAGAAGTATGCTTCGGGTAATTGTCCTGCTGGAAGGTGAACCTCCGTACCAGTCTCAAATCTCTGGAAGACTGAAACAGGTTTCCATCAAGAATTTCCCTGTATTTAGCGCCATTCATCATTCCTTCAATTCCGACCAGTTTCCCAGTCCCTGCCAATGGAATAACATCCCCACTGCATTATGCTGCCACCACCATGCTTCACTGTGGGATGGTTTATAAGGGAATTTATATGCTTAAAAGTAATGATTAAAGAATTCCACCCTGAAGTGTAACTATTAGTGATTATTAGTTTATGTAGCATGTATAATGAATAATTAAAGTACTAAACATAAGTCCAATAAGGTTTGGTAGAGACATGGGAGGGAGAGAAATGTGTGTGTGTGTGACTAAGAAGATACCAAGAACAATTCAACTGTGTATGACCTCCCCATACTAGAACTCTGAGAAACTTACAATAGGACAAGGAGTCCTTTCAAGGTTCCTCTAATCTCGGGGGAATTGAACTGTCGGCTTGGTAGTGATAAACAGTGGATACAACTCACCTACTGTTCGTGTGTATGTATGTGCTTAGGATATCTACTGTTTGTGTGGAGGTATGTGCGTAAGTAGGGAGTGAGTTATAAAATGGATGTCTTTGTATTATGGACTTCAGAACATTCTCGTGAATAAACTGTACGAGCCTTTTGCATAAGCTGAGTCTTTGCCTAATTATTATTAAACCCAGGGTCTTACAAACCTCTGGGATTGGTCAAAGCTATTGATTGTTAGCTATTATCATTGGGATTGAAAATTCTCGTGACAATGGTGGTCTCGGGGTGATGAAAGGTGTTGGGTTTGAGCCAGACATAGTGTTTTCCTTGATGGCCAAAAAGCTACATTTGAGTCTCATCTGACCAGAGTACCTTCTTCCATATGTTTGGGGAGTCTCCCACGTGCCTTTTGGGGAACAACAAATGTGTCTGCTTATTTTTTTCTTTAAGCAATGTTTTTTTTTCTGGCCACTCTTCCATAAAGGCCAGCTCTGTGGAGTGTACGGCTTAAAGTGGTCCTATGGACAGATACTCCAATCTCCGCTGTGAAGCTTTGCAGCTCCCTCCGGGTTTTCTTTGGTCTCTTTGTTGCCTCTCTGATTAATGCCTTCCTTGCCTGGACCATGAGTTTTGGTGGGTGGACCTCTCTTGGCAGGATTGTTGTGGTGCCATATTCCTTCCATTTTTTAACAATGGATTTAATGGTGCTCTGTGGGATGTTCAAAGTTTCAGATCGTTTTTTATAACCCATCCCTGATCTGTACTTCTCCACAACTTTGTCCCTGACCTGTTTGGAGAGCTCCTTGGTCTCAATTTTGCCGCTTGCTTTTTTTTCATTTCACTTCACCAATTTGGACTATTTTGTGTATGTCTATTACATGAAATCCAAATAAAAATCTATTTAAATTACAGGTTGTAATGCAAGGCACTGTATGGTTGAAAGAGATGGGGGCAAAAGGAGTGGCTAATAAGTCTGGCTGCACATCTGATTGACTGACTTACTGCAAATTGAGAATTGATGTGACTAAACTCAACAAAAAGAAGAAGAAACTGTATTATGAAGCCAAGATCAATGATATAAAGAATGATGGAAAAATTATTGGAGTACTTTAAATGAATTTATGTACAGAAAGACAAATTCATCTCAGTCTTTCATTGAATCAGATGGCTTATTCATCACAAAACCATTTGATGTGCCAATTATTTTAATGATTACGTCATTAGCAAAGTGGGCAAACTTAGACAAGAAATGCCAACAACGAACAGTGAGCCATTGTATTCATGCATAAAAAAACATATAATGAAAGAAAAGCATTGTCATATTTATTTTTAGTTAGTGTGGGCAAGGTGCAAAAATGATTGTTATTGATCAATAATGACAAACATCCTGGCATTGACAACTACTGAAGATGGTAGCTGACACTATAGCCACTCCTATCTGTCATATATTTAATCTGAGTGTAGAGGGAAGAGTTTGTCCTCAGGCCTGCAGGGAAGCCAAAGTCAGTCGGCTACCCATGAGTGGTAAAGCGGCCTTTACTGGTTCTAAAAGCAGACCTATCTGCTTGTTGCCAGCTCTTAGCAAACTGTTAGAAAAAATGGTGTTTGACCAAATACAATGCTATTTCTCTGTAAACTGACAACATACTTCCAGCATACTTATAGAGAAGGGCACTCAACATGTACTGCACTGACACAAATGACTGATGTCACACCCTGATCAGTTTCACCTGTCCACGTTATTGTCTCACCCCCCTCCAGGTGTGGCTTGTTTTCCCCAATGTATTTATCCCTGTTTCCTGTCTCTCTGTGCCAGTTCGTCTTGTATGTTAGTCAAGTCAACCAGCGTGTTTTTCCCATACTCTTTTTTTTCTATTCTCTTTGTGGTAGTCCTCCTGGTTTTGACCCCTGCGTGACTCTGGACTTCTTTCCCGCCTGTCTGATCATCCTGCCTGGCCTGACTTTCATTCTGCCTGCCCTTCGGTACCTTTTGGACTCTGGTTTTGACCTTTTTGCCTGTACACACCCATTCTCTTGCCTTCCCCTATTGGATTAATAAATATTGTAAGACTCCAACCATCTGCATCTGGGTCTCGCCTTGTGTCATGATAGATGATTGGTTGAAATAAATTAATAATAAGAATATTGTGGGAGCTGTACTTTTAGACTTCAGTGCAGAATTTGATATTATTGACCATAACCTGTTGTTCAGAAAACGTATTTTTGAATGGACAGAAAATTGCTTTTCAACCACTGCCATATCATGGATTCAGAGCTATCTATATGTTAAAACTGAATTCATTTGATGTTTGATTTTTGCAGTTTGCTGTTCGCTCAACATATAGAAATGAGAAGCAGGCCAAAGAGTTTAGGCACCATACTGCAGAGGTGGTGAGAAACAACATCAGAGAGAATCTGAAAAACTCTCTCCATCATGTCAGATGGCACCACAGACAGTTCTGTGAAAGACGAGGAGTTAGTTTGTCAGATTCTGTCACAAGGGCAAGATCGAGTCGAGGTTTGTTGGCATCAAGTAGGTGGAGAAGACAGACACGGCACACATAAGCAACGCCATCAGTGCCATCATGGAGGGAGTGGGGGAGCAAGTTGGTCGCTCTTGGAACAGATGGAGCTGCTGTGATGACCGGAGCCAAGAATGGTGCGGTCAGCCGGCTGAAGGGGGACTTACATCATCGGCATCTACTGTATGGCACATCGACTTGAACTGACCTTTTCTGATGCCATCCGGTCCAACTTGATGTTTCAGAAAGTAGAAGACCTCCTCAGTGGGCTCTACACCTTCTACCACAGCAGTCCACTGAACAGGGCAAACCTGGTAAACAGCTTCCAGGCTCTTGGGCACACACCACTGGCGCCCATCAGAATTGGCGGGACCCGATGGGTAGGACACCTATTGCGTGCACTGGACCACTTCCTGCGAGGTTACCAGGGGCTTGTCCAGCACCTGGAACAGGTAGTGGCTCTAGATTGCTATGCTAATTACTCCGAATGTCATCATCAATATGTAATGTCCAGTAATAACAACAAACACGGTTACAATTAGTAACATCATGTTTCAATGCTTTATGCACTGATAAAATGTGTCATATCTAATAGCATTTTTTTGTGGACGGCAATTAATTGTCTATTTGTATGTCTTTGTTCTTTATCCATTTCAGATTCAATCTGCTGATGCCCAAAATGTCTGATGTGTCCAGCAGGCCAAGGCCAGGAAATAGTACTGCGAGGGAGGCTGTTGTTATCCGCTTCTGTGGCCTCCTGCATGACACACTAACACACTTGAGCATCCTGTCCGCCTGTCTGCAGAGGTCCACCATCACCATAGCAGAAGCCCACAGCTCCTTGTGCTCAACACAGGCTGTACTTAAGAAGTACAAAACCAGGTATGTTTATTTAAGCTGCAATAAGATATACTTCCCTTAAGTGAATTAAGAGAAAGGATTATGTCAATGAGAGGGAGAGAGAGTGTGTTGTAAAGGAACATTCTGAAAGGATGGTAAAATGAGCCTGTTGTCATCAGAGAAGGGCCCATGATGAAAGGCCACAATGGCCAACAGATATGAGGGAATTTCACTGACCAGAGGTGACAGCAAGACGCTCGTCACCTCACAGGACAAAATGCTTGACAGGCGAGTGGAGAGTATGACTGACAGGTTCCAGGACACCAGTATAGGGGTCCTGTGTGCCACCAAGCTGGTCAGCTTCACCAACTGGCCAGAGTCAGGACATGCAGCAGCAAGTTACTCTGTTTTCTATTACAGGGCAGTCAGGTTAGATTCAGGATCATATTTTTATAGTTTGAGAATTTAAACTGCATGATGCTTGTTGTAATGTATACAATTATTCTAGATTTTGGAGACACTGAACTGGAAACCCTGGTGGACCATTTCAAGCCTGTCCTGGAGACCTCTGGCATCCATGTGGAAAGGATCCCTGACCAGTGGACTGTCCTGGAGACCTCTGGCATCCATGTTGAAAGGATCCCTGACCAGTGGACTGTCCTGGAGACCTCTGGCATCCATGTGGAAAGGATCCCTGACCAGTGGACTGTCCTGGAGACCTCTGGCATCCATGTGGAAAGGATCCCCGACCAGTGGACTGTCCTGGAGACCTCTGGCATCCATGTTGAAAGGATCCCTGACCAGTGGACTGTCCTGGAGACCTCTGGCATCCACATTGAAAGGATCCCTGACCAGTGGACTGTCCTGGAGATCTCTGGCATCCATGTGGAAAGGATCCCTGACCAGTGGACTGTCCTGGAGACCTCTGGCATCCATGTTGAAAGGATCCCTGACCAGTGGACTGTCCTGAAGGTGCCGATGTACCAAGGGCCCCAGTACCTGCAGAAGATGTCCTGGTTCTGTGTCAACAGCAGCCATCAGCATTCCTGCCCTGATTTGCTAGCATTGGTTGACCTGGTCCTGTCCTTCCCTGCCTCCACAGCTGAATGTGAAAGAGGTTTTAATACCATGTCCTCTCCAGAGATCAGGGAGTATGGTCCGATAAAAGCTGTGATTCTGTGGCACCAGGACTCTGTCAGGAGCAGGAGGCCAGACTTCATGGACTGTGCAAAGAGGCTGATTGCGGTAGAGAGTGAGGAGTCTGATGAGGAGGTTTAAGTTTATTACAATGATTAAGCATCTGATAGGTTTACAAAACCTTCAAATGTACTTTTATGTTTGATCCTTACGTACATTTAATAGCCAATGCTTCAGTAGAATTTGGAGTTCAAGAGTTCTTCAGTTGTATTCAGGCTGGGAAATTAAATCGAGCCACAGCCAAAATTAACCACCATCTGATAAGTCTCTATTTGACCTGTATTTTATCAGGGTATTTCTACTCAAAGTAAAGGATTTGTAGATGTGTTTCCCCTTTGTATCAGGAGAACACCAGTTCTATGTCCACTGCACTTCTCATAATTGTATCATTTTTGACAGCACTTTTGGTCAACTACAGTTGTTTTTAAATGTGCTCTACAAATACACTTGATTTGATTAACTGTTGATCAATATATTAAAATAATGTTGTTTCAAATTCTGCTCTGGCCTCTTCTTTAAGTTTGTATTCAACATAATACCTTATATCAATGAAATGCACTGAAATCAAATCAAATGTATATATATAGCCCTTCGTACATCAGCTGATATCTCAAAGTGCTGTACAGAAACCCAGCCTAAAACCCCAAACAGCAAGCAATGCAGGTGTAGAAGCACGGTGGCTAAATGAATGTATATTTGACCCACAAAGGCAATTTATTATTTTGGCCGGTGAAAAAAGATGCTTTTCTACCAGTCCCCTTGGCAGGTGAGCCAAAAAATACATTTCGGACACTAGTTACACACACACACACACACAAGCACACCACCCTGCTATTCAGAATAATACGTGACAATACAGTAGAATTATCTAGATTAGAGATATCCAGAGTAGAGCTATCCAGATTAGAGGTCGCAATTGTAAATGAGAACTTGTTCTCAACTTGCCTACCTGGTTAAATAAAGGTGAAATAAAATAAATAAAAAGAGATAACTGACATACAAGACACTCACATGTATCTGAGTTCTGACTCTCTTCTGACCAGCACATCTCGAATCCTGTCAATCTTGAAAAGCTCTCCCTCGATGTCATCTATGGTGATGGTGGAGTCTGCCATGGAGACGATGTCCTCTTCTGATCAGAGAGGAAGACAGACAAAAGTTCAGTTTTTCTATTCAACTTCTTTCCAGATCTACATTTTGGAATGATATGGTAGAACAGGTAGGCAAATGGGTGCACACACACACGCACGCACGCACACACACACACACACACACACACACACACACACACACACACACACACACACACACACACACACACACACACACACACGCACGCACGCACACACACACACACGCACGCACGCACGCACGCACACACACACACACACACACACACACTTGGGTTGGCATAGCAACATTGTGACAGGATAAAGCTGGCATACGCATAAAGATGCCTATATGACACAACATGTCCTACTGTAGCATCATGGATAAGGTAGCTTGGGACCAGATCATCATCTTTGTATGCTGCCAAGCAAAACATTGATTTTGTCTGGTTCAATGCAGGCTAAGGAATTCAATTAGGGTTTATTCCAGGCTTAATCAAATACACACATAGCAAAAACTGAAAAACAGAGAGATATGCTTCTTAAAAAATCTAGCCAGGGCCTAACGCTTTTGCTGTGATGAAAACAATTAATTAAAAGTCACAAAATCTACGCTTTGGCAACAAGTTGGAGGCTTCTTCCTCAGTCATTGTTATGAGAAACGTTAGAGGTAAAAACCTTTCAGCCTTTGAGTACAAAGACTTTTTAGCAATTCCCCAGCGTTTGAGAAGTAGAGGTAGAAGAACTGTGTTCCTTGTAATTACTGTTGATGGTCTGAACCCACAGAGACTCTGGGGAACCATTTGAGAAAAGAGTTGACTGTCTGAGTGCTCTGGTGCAGACAGTGCTCTGGCTCACAGTGAGTAAATGAGAGCGTGAGAGCGAGCGAGCGAGAGAGAAAGTTTGTGCACGAGTGAGTCTACCTCTGTGTCCTACCTCCCTCACCCCCAGTGGGCTTTGAGCAGAATATAAATCACCAAGAAAAATAGATCCAAGTATGAACAGCTACTTATGGGGTTTTACAGCGGCAGCCAGACATCAGCAAAAGGAAATACCTAACAGAATGACATTACAATAAATACTTATGTGTATATCAATGTGTACATCTTGCCAGGCCATTTCTTTAAGTTGCTTTATAACATTTACTTAGCTTTTTACCACTTTGGTAACCAGAGTGTAATTACTACGGGTAGTTTACCATCCTTTACCACTATTCCATCTAACCTGCTGTTACACATTGTGATCATAGATCATGTATTATAAGCTTCGCCACATCTCAGCCACTATATCTAACCCGTTTGTCTGTCTGCCCCGAGCTGTTAACATCAAGCTTTGTTTTCCCTCAGAGTCCCAACAACTAGTGTGGGATGGAGCCAGTTCAAAACGTTTCAGCTTCAGACCCACTGCAGAATTTCAAATCGAGCCAAACACTCTGCCATGAAATCAAACATTCCACTGCTTCCACCTCCCCGACTCCCTATTGCTTTCGCAGATTTATGCCTACTAGTTGCACAAATGAGGATTATACATGTATTTACCATCTGATCCTAGATCAGTATTTCTTGATCAAACATTCAACTGCATCCACAACTACCTATTTCTTTCGCAGATTTACACTTTTTAGATTTAACTTTATTTACTGATCCTAGACCTGTCAGAAAGATCAGTAATTCCTTGATGAAGGTGTATTGAGGTATGCTGCTGAGTGTCCTGCGTGCCAAAATACTTTGTTAGCTTGCTGAGCTAAAGGAAGTCAGAGGTTCAACAGTTCAGTCAGTCTGCCTTCTCTTCCTCCGAGTCTCTTCTGAGTCTCGTCTGCTGGTGTCATGGTTCCCTAGCGGCTCTGCTAACTAACTCTCCCCCGCTGTTGAGCTGCTCTGTGTTGAGCCCGACTAACTGAGACACCAGCTGGACTGGGGATTGAGAAACCTCACACCACCACCACTGACTGAACAGAGAATCTGATAGTCTCATCCCTCAGGAGGAAGAGGGAGACGGTCTACTTTGATACCCTTTGCAATGACAAATACATACAAGATGTGTGTTATGTCTGGAAGTCAAATGACAATAAAGCTGAGAGAGAAGGAGAGGGGAAGAGCACGAGAGAGAGAGAGAAATAAGGAGAGATATCCTTTTCACCTCGTCACACATAGGTTAGCCCCAGGGATGGCAGGCTGGACTGGGCTTGATGTGCAGAATCAGATATAACATCCTTTGAGGGAGCTGAAAGGAAGAGAAGAGGTGTATTCTAACTAGTACTAGCGGTGCGTGGGGAAAATCACTGGGGAAAGGCCTCCCAAGTGGCGCAGTGGTCTAAGGCACTGCATTGTAGTGCTAGCTGTGCCACTAGAGATTCTGGGTTCGAGTCCAGCCTCTGTCCAGGAGACCCATGGGGCGGTGCACAATTGGCCCAGCGTCGTCCGGGTTAGGAGAGGGTTTGGCCGGTAGGGATGTCCTTGTCCCATTGCGCACTAGCGACTCCTGTGGCGGGTCGGGAGCAGTGCACATTGGTGCGGCTGGCTTCCGGGTTAAATGGGCATTGTGTCAAGAAGCAGTGTGGCTTGGTTCGGTTGTGTTTCGGAGGACGCACAACTCTTGACCTTCGCCTCTCCCGAGTCCGTACGGGAGTTGTAGTGATGAGACAAGACTGTAACTACCAATTGGGGAGAACAAAGTGTAAAAAGCCAAGCCCCCTGTCCCCCCATCCACAAAAAAAGCCATAATACAACATATATAGCATGTGCAGTAACAGACAGTTACCTGGCCTATAGAATGGTCAAGCTATTTAAAGTTTCCGACATTTTCGGACCACTAAACAACTATTGATTTAGAACCACAGAGAGTTACCGCAAGTCACAAAGAAAACAGGAGCTGCCTCCACTATTGCAGTGTGCTTTCAACATCATCAAATCACCTCTGCTTAGTCTAATACAGTGACGCCTAAAATACACCAAAAACGATTTACTCCAATCAACGTAAGCTAAATACGATGTGGCTGTCCATGGTTCTGATTTCTGAGTGTGTGCACATTCGGGTAAGTAGAGAAACATGTTGACTCACCCTACTTGTAGAGCAAAGCCAATGCCATCCTCCTCTCTTTCATGTTGACAAAACGGTCTATCACTCTGTCATGCAGTACATGCTTTTATGTTTTGTTGTCCTATGCTACCTGGGTAAAATGCTTGCTCGCTAGCCTAACTTCTATTCATAGGAAACGTTGGCTCGTTAACATTAGCCTTCTACATCCGGCTACATATTGAACTTGCATCAAATCACATTTTATTTGTCATATGTGCCGAATACAACAGGTGTAGGCAGACCTTACATTACAAATACCCGTCAAAAAGTAAGAGATAAGAAAAACAAATGATTAAAGAGCAGCAGTAAATAACTATAGCGGGGCTATATACAGGTGTTACAGGTTCAGAGTCAATGTGTCATTGTGCGGAGGCACCGGTGCCGAGGTAATTATGTACATGCAGGTAGGGTTATTAAAGTGGCTATGCATAGATAAGAACAGAGAGTAGCAGCAGCGTATGAGGGTGGCAAATAGTCTGGGTAGCCATTTGATTGGCTGTTCAGGAGTCTTATGGCTTGGGGTTAGAAGCTGTTTAGAAGCCTCTTGGGCCTGGACTTGGCGCTCCGGTAACGCTTGCGGTAGCAGAGAGAACAGTCTATGACTGGGGTGGCTGGAGTGGCTGGAGGACAATTTTTAAGGCTTTCCTCTGACACCACCTGGTATAAAGGTCCTGGATGGCAGGAAGCTTGGCCCCGGTAATGTACTGGGCCATACGCACTACCCTCTGTAGTGCCTTGCGGTCGGAGGCCGAGCTGTTGCCATACCAGGGAGTTATGCAACCCGTCTCAGGTCAGGGGCACAACAATGTATGAATTAATGGTTGGGATCAGAATTGCCATTATAATCATTGGCCAGTTCGGGGGGAAAAGTAAAAGCACAAGTACAAATCCCTATCTCTATCCATGGCTAATTACGAAAGGGACAATTTTAGCTAGCTGGCTAATTAGCCAAAGGAGGACAACAACACAACGAGATGCAGCAATTCAAGTTTTTCTATCAATGACGTATGCTCTCAATGGGATTTGAGAGCATACTTTGTTTTGGTGCACCAGGACCATTCACAGTTGAGCTCGCTCAGTTTAGCTCAATGCTGATTGGGAGACCAGATGCTCGCTGGCTTCCTTTGCATTCAATGCTACGGGTGGCAACAATATCGTACTCGTTTGGACCAGACAGCTTCAGATAGATTGCATACACGTAGAGAGGCAGAGGGGCGCTGTTTCGCTTGCTCGGATCCTTTCTCCTGTGAGATACATTCAGCCTCTTGCGAATTGAAGGAAAATTATGAAACACAGAGAGACTAAAGATTAATTATTGTATGTTATTTGTTTTCTTCTATTTTTTGGGGAAGTCTGGCTTACATGCCACTGCTGACTAGGCTCTGTGACCTTTGGCTTGTACTGAGAGAGTTAAAAAGCTGAAGAAAAGAGACTTGATGACTATCAGCAGAGTATATCCAATCATATCCCTTTGGCATCTGTCAGCATTGTATTGTGTACACGCCTGAGACTCCCAAAGAGCCAAAGCACTCAGCTTTCTCAGCCAGGCACAAAGGATGAATACTTAGCTATATGAATCTTCACAGAGCCGCTCAGCTGTGTTACTATGACACACTTCCTGATGTGACCCGCTACGACAGCACTTACGTCAAGACAGCCATGGCACTTTTACTCCGGAGGGAGGGGTAGTCTCACCATAAAGACTGATTAGTTGACTCTGGATCTTAAAAACTTCAAACTTCATTCAAGTAAACCTGACAACACTCCCAACATCCCCTAAAGTTCAAACCTCTCTCTCTATAACTCTATTGTCTTTAGCGTCCCATTCCCATCCCTCCTCTGACCTACACTTCCCCCCTGTCAAGGACAATACACGTGGCACATTGGGATTTCAAAATGCCACAACAGGCTTCCCAAAAGCCATCAGTGAGAGGTTCACTGTGTACCCAGCCTCCGGCGCCCATTTCCTTGACAGCCATCATCACGTCTGGGGCTGAGAGGTTGGTCGGGTCTGGTGTTACTAGGCGGCATGTTCACACCCATTCACTAAGGGAAAGAGATCAGAGCTGGAGGGGGGTCATTCCTGGAGTTAGAGCCAGGGTCACTGTGAGACTGCATAGCGAAAGCGTGTGTGTGTGTGTGTGTGTGTGTGTGTGTGTGTAGAGAGGAAGAAATGGATAATAGAGATACTGGAAGAACAGTCATCCAATTCCTCTGCAAAGCTTCTCATGTTGAGACAATTTCTGTGTTCCAAACTCAATTAAAAAAGTACACTAAGTCCATGTCTCTCACCCTCCCTAAGAGAATGTCTAGCACACTGTCACTGGAGGACACTGCTGCATCTGTTAGCCGACCGTTACCACAGTGGGATTGAAACAAGGCCTCAAATTACTGTCTTTCTTCTCCTCCCTCTGTCCGTTATTTTTTTCCCCCTCCATCAGCCTGGGTGGTTTTCTTCTTAATGAGGTAGATATCACACAGTGACGGACTAACGGACAGGGAGGATGGGAGGGAGAGAAGAGGGAGGGAAGGAGGAAGGGTAGAAGGAGGGAGAGATGAGGGCGTGAGAAGACCGGAAATTAAGAGAGAGAGAGGGGTAGAGGGGAAAGATAGAGAAAGACAGGGTGAGAAAAAGAGAGAGAGATAGAGAGGAAAAAATATATATAGAGGGAGAGAGAGATATAGAAAGAGAGAAAGAAAGAAGGAAGGAAGTGCAGTAATAGCCTACATGGATTTTGATTGAAGAGAAATAGAAGATAATGACTAAAACAATAAAGTGTTTAAGTTACAAATAAATTATATAAATTATTCTCAACAAACAAACACTTTCCTATTCCTTTTGTTGTTGAAACATGAAATCAAAAGGAGAATTGTTAATGTAATGATATGAATAGTGTGGGAACAGTGTGGGAACAGTGTGTCCCCAGCCTTGCAAAACGGACACTCGCAATGTTCTCTTCCATTCTTAATGTCTTGTTAAGTCTCATCATCTATAATTTGGGGTGCAATTTACTGACTATAATGGTGTACACCCTGTGACTGTACACATTATTCTAAAACACGTTATTTAAAAAACTCACTTATGGCTTTACATCACCTGCCATCACATGGTTGGAGAGTTACTTATCCAATAGAACCCAGAGCAAGATATGTACAGTGTGGTATCCCTCAGGGCAGTTGCCTTGGGTCGTTACTCTTCTCTATTTAAAAAAATGATTTGCCACTTGTCTTACAAGATGCTAAAATTACTATGTATTCTGTTGATTGCACACTCAACACATCTGCACCTACTGCCAGTGAGCTCACTGAGACTCTTAGCAAGGAGTTACAGTCAGTGTCAGAATGAGTCATTAACAATAAACTGGCCTTAAATATATCTAAAAACCAAACCTCAAATGGAGTTGTGCATAAAGGGGGTGACCATTGAACAAGTTGAAGAAGCTGAACTCCTAGGAGTGACATTGGATGGTCAGTTATCATGGTCAAGTCATATTGAACAATGTTGTTGTAAAGATGGGGAGAGGTATGTCTGATACAAAAATATGTTCTGCGTTTTTGACACAAGTGTACCACAACTGTTCGGGCTTGATCACTGTCTGGTAATATGGCCAAGTGGAGCAAAGAAAAACCTATTAAAGCTGCAGCAGGCTCAAAACAAAGGGGAGAGCCCAGAGCAAGTATTTAGTCAGCCACCAATTGTGCAGGTTCTCCCACTTAAAAAGATGAGAGAGGCCTGTAATTTTCATCATAGGTACACTTCAACTATGACAGACAAAATTAGAAAAGAAATCCAGAAAATCACATTGTAGGATTTTTTATGAATTTATTTGTCATAGTTGGTATACCTATGATGAAAATTACAGGTCTCTCTCAACTTTTTAAGTAGGAGAACCTGCACAATTGGTGGCTGACTAAATACTTTTTTGCCCCACTGTATGTTGAGGCACAGATCTGGGGAAAGGTACAACAAGATGTCTGCAGCATTGAAGGTCCCTAAGAACACAGTGGCTTCCATCATTCTTAAATGGAAGAAGTTTGGAACCACCAAGACTCTTCCTAGATCTGGCCAAACTGAGCAATCGGGGGAGAAGGGCCCTCTGACCGAGCTATAGAGTTCCTTTGTGGAGATGGGAGAACCTTCTAGAAGGACAACCATCTCTGCAGCACTCCACCAATCGGGCCTTTATGGTAGAGTGGCCAAGCGGAAGCCACTCCTCAGTAAAAGTCACATGACAGCCTGCTTGGAGTTTGCCAAATGGCACCTAAAGACTCTCAGACCATGAGAAACAAGATTCTCTGGTCTGATGAAACCAAGATTGTACACTTTGGCCTGAATGCCAAGCGTCATGTCTGGAGGAAATCTGGCACCATCCCTACGGTGAAGCATGGTGGTGGCAGCATCATGCTGTGGGGATGTTTTTCAGCCGTAGGGACTGTGAGACTAGTCAGGATCGAAGCAAAGATGAATGGAGCAAAGTGCAGAGAGATCCTTGATGAAAACCTGCTCCAGAGCGCTCAGGACCTAAGACTGGGGCGAAGGTTCACCTTCCAACAGGACAACGATCGTAAGCACACAACCAAGACAACGCAGGAGTGGCTTTGGGACAAGTATCTGAATGTCCTTGAGTGGCCCAGCCAGAGCCCAGACTTGAACCGATCGAACATCTCTGGAGAGACTTGAAAAGAGCTGTGCACCAATGCTCCCCATCCAACCTGACAGAGTGTGAGAAGATCTGCAGAGAAGAATGGGAGAAACTCCCCAAATACAGGTGTGCCAAACTTGTAGCGTCATACCCAAGAAGACTCAAGGATGTAATCGCTGCCAGAGGTTCTTTAACAAAATACTGATTAAAGGTTCTGAACACTTATTTCATTTAAATATTTTTATTTTAAAAATTATTAGCAAATATTTCTAAAAAACTGTTTTTGCTTTGTCATATGGGGTATTTTGTGTAGATTGATGAGGGGCGGAAATTATTTAATCCATTTTAGAATAAGGCTGTAACCTAACAAAATGTAGAAATAGTCAAGGGGTCTGAATACTTCCCAAAGGCACTGCATGTATAGAGCCATGTCATCATTGAATGCTCTGCCACCAGAGTTGACTCAGGCAAAAAGCAAATGTAGCTTTAAAAACGGATTTTAAAAAAACCATATTGTATCACAGCACCTCCCCTCTTTCAAAAGATCGAATTTAACTGTACTGAATATGGATATGAATAGTGTGTCAATATAATTTTTTGTTGTTTCTTGGTGTCTTTCCAATATAGAACTCGTATATTATTTTTTATTTTGAATGTCATGTCCTTGTTTATATCTGTTTTGTACTTTGTCATGTATTTGTACGTTTTGTGTGGATCCCAGGAAGAGTTAGCTGCTGCATGTGCAGTAGTTGATGGGATCCTAACGAACTAAAATAAAACAGTAAGCTCTCTAGTTACAGCTGTTGACTGCCACCTGTAGACGTACATTTTGAAACAAACATCAACACCTGCATGCAACTGCAAGCATTTCCCTGTAATAAATACTATTGTCTTTACTTTCTCAGGTCAATTATGCACACACAAACAGTTCCACTAATTTACCTGTTTTGGAATTGTCTGTATTCCATTTAGTGCATTCCAGAGAGCCGTACTGATGTGATGATCCATGTATATTTTCCTTTTCCATCTCTCAACAGTGGGTTCGATTCCAAACTGGTCAAGGATGCACTGTCAAACAAATACAATGCTGTGTCTTGGAAACCGAAGGAAAACTGACAAGAAAAGGCAACTGGAGCAGTCTATGCGCACAGTCTTTCATTAGGTACTAAGCTGCATGGCACAGAATTGGGTAAAAACGCTTCCACAACGTGCTGGTGTTGTCACGCTCTTTCCGTTGTTTGAGCTTGCGGTGTTCAAGCCAAGGCTGATGTTTTCAATACCTATTGTACTGTAAACTCGAAGATATACTTTTCTATTAGACCATTCCGCCACCTAACGTAAATCGGTGGTACTACATATTCCCCTGGAACCGTTTTAACATTTGTGTCACAAATCCTATTCAAGTCATGGTACCATTACTAGGATTTTTCACGCATCAAGTCCAAATCATCTAAAAGTATCTCAAATGTATTGTGAAGCTCAACAAAGTCCCTTCTAGAGGATTTGAAAATGATGGGGAAAAATGCTAATATAAGTATATATGTATATACTTATGCCATAAATGCTAAAACGTTAGCAGTGGAACAGTGCCAGGGAAACTTAACCAAAGCATGTATTTCTGTCATACCTTGTCCATGTATTTCTGTCATACTTTGTCCATAGACTTCTTGCTTACAGGGTAAGGAAACCAATATGTAATTTTATAATTTGGGTGAACTATCCCTTTAAGAATCAAATAATCAGCTCATTCATACTTCATTTCAGAAAAAGTCAAACATCTCTTTTTATATCAAATATACAGTAATTATATAAAATACATTAGTATTTACACTACTATTAAACAAGTAATTGCAATGATACCATACTCCAATGATTAGTCTTACATACATAACATTTAAAAAAAATTGACAAGTGTGCAAAAAGGTCTATTGGTGATTGATGATGCATTACAAACATACCAGATCAGAACTCTTTAAGACCCTCGTTTCTTTCAATGGTATTACGACAGTGGCTTTTATAGATGTGGCCTCTCAGTCATTCAGTCAGTCAGTGTCTTTCTCTCTCTGTCTGTATGTCATCTACATACTTTTTATGGGTGCATATATGATAACTGGTCCCCATCACCTCATGATTTATTGTAAACCAGCCACTACCTTACAGCAGTGACTGTGTTCCATCACCTTCAAGTTAGGCGTGATAAATTTGTTTGAAACAAGCAAAGGGCTCAGAGTTTAACTTTCATTTTTAGCATAATAGGCCTCCTAGCATGGTCATAGTCAACCACACTGGGGTTTGCACCACTTGTTAGTATAGCATACAGAACAAAGTCATAAGCAGTAAGCCACCAGATAATTAACCCTAGGGATCTTAAAATAGGTGCTTGTTCTTTTGTGTCATGTTTTTACTGAAGGCTTGTGCACAGTGCATTCAAACCTTTATTGCTAACTCGCAAGAACTTAGATGAGCTCAGAGAGCCATATGCACCTTTAAATGGAACCTGTTTTTTTAAAGAACTGGCTAATAAATTGAAGTGACTGCTTCAACGAGCTTCTGTTGTTAGCTCACCAAGACATCAAACTATCTTTTAAGTTGTTCTTCTGCCAAGCTTAGTAATGAAAATGACCTTGCTAGGGTGATTCAGTGTCAGAACTCAAAGAGCAGCAGGTAGTGTGTTTACATGGCAAGCAGGGTTGGGGTCAACTCCATTTAAATTCAGTCAATCCCTATGGGAATTTCAATTTACTCTGTAACTTTACTGAATTTAAATGGAATTTGCCCCAACTCTCACGTCAAGGGATGGATGAATCATCCCTTAGGTTAGATGATTGGGAGGGTGGGCTACTCTTCTGACGGACCAGATTTTGAACCCAGGTTGTCACATTTATGTTAGTCCTCTGAGCTAAAGCCTATATAGGAGCTAATACCACCTCAGCTTCACTCTCATGCCTCATACACGCTCATAAAATTGTCAATTTTAGAGGCAATATTGTTCTTTGACTATGCCGTCAGTCAGATATATGCCTATGGGAACAGTATATGATAAAACTGTCACAAGCAGAAACTGGAACGTGATCCAATACCCATGGCAAATTAATTTGTTTGTTGACAAATCTAACACTTGTCAAACTCAACTAGTTTTCTTGTCAAGGTTACACCAGGTAAATAACCGCGGGTTACCCTTAGCTGCCACCCATGTTCTCTTTCCACATCCCCTCATTGCACACTGAGGCACTGTTGTGAGTGCTGGGCACATCCCTGATCGTCATACAATGTGGATGGTCTCAACATTTCAGCCTCTCTACAGTAGAGTCCATCCAGATGGTTGTGGGATCAGTCAGTTGATGATACCAGCGAAGGTATTGATTGGTAGAGGAAGTCCTTTGTTCATGTACTTGCTGAGGCCAGCGTCCCTCTCCTCTTCCCCCAAACTGAACTTGGACCGCATGGTCTTCTGGACACAGTATCCAGGATCAAGACAGGGGGCGATCTCTATGCTGGAAATGAATGAATTGATAGAGGACATGTCAAATTATGAGAGTTAGATAAGCATGTTTGACAGTTTATTTAGGCTTTAGTGACATTGAACATTGAATGAGGATTATAATATTACACTTTTTAAAAGCATATATGTGCATTTAGTTATTTACAAACAGTCGGAAGTTTACATACACCTTAGCCAGTTTTCACAATACCTGACATTTAATTCTAGTAAAAATTCCTTGTCTTAGGTAATTTATGATCACCACTTTATTTTAAGAATGTGAAATGAGTGTAACTGAGTCATGTTTGTAAGCCTCCTTGCTCACACACGCTTTTTCAGTTATGCCCACAAATGCTCTATGGGATTAAGGTCAGGGCTTTGTGATGGCCACTCCCAATACCTTGACTTCGTTGTCTTTAAGCCATTTTGCCACAACTTTGGAAGTATGCTTGGGGTCATTGTCCATTTGTAAGACCCATTTGCGACCAAGCTTTAACTTCCTGACTGATGTCTTGAGATGTTGCTTCAATATATCCACATCATTTTCCTCCCTCATGAAGCCATCTATTTTGTGAAGTGCACCAGTCCCTCCTGTAGCAATGCACCCCCATGATGCTGCCACCCCCGTGCTTCACGGTTGGGATGGTGTTCTTCAGCTTGCAAGCCTCCCCCTTTTCCCTCCAAACATAACGATGGTCATTATGGCCATACAGTTCTATTTTTGATTCATCAGACCAGAGGACATTTCTCTTAAAAGTACGATATTTGTCCCCATGTGCAGTTGCAAACTGTAGTCTGGCTTTTTTATGGCTATGTCAAGCAAAGAGGCACTGAGTTTGAAGGTAGGCCTTGAAATACATCCACAGGTACACCTCCAATTGACTCAAATGATGTCAATTAGTCTTCTAATTAGCTTCTAAAACCAGGACATAATTTTCTGGAATTTTCCAAGCTATTTAAAGACACAGTCAACTTAGTGTATGTAAACTTCTGACTGGAATTGTGATACAGTGAATTATAAGTGAAATAATCTGTTTGTAAACAATTGTTGGAAAAATTACTTGTGTCATGCACAAAGTAGATGTCCTAAACGACTTGCCAAAACTGTAGTTTGTTAACAAGAAATTTGTGTGTTTGAAAAACTAGTTTTAATGACTCCAACCTAAGTGTATGTAAACTTCCGACTTCAACTGTACATATTGTAACATGACACAATATATATAATATACACTGTAACATGGCACAATATATATATAATGTATACTGTAACATGGCACAATATATATAATATACACTGTAACATGGCACAATATATATATAATGTATACTGTAACATGGCACAATATATATATATAATATATACTGTAACATGGCACAATATATATAATATACACTGTAACATGGCACAATATATATAATATACACTGTAACATGGCACAATATATATATAATGTATACTGTAACATGGCACAATATATATAATATACACTGTAACATGGCACAATATATATATAATATATACTGTAACATGGCACAATATATATAATATACACTGTAACATGGCACAATATATATAATATACACTGTAACATGGCACAATATATATAATATACACTGTAACATGGCACAATATATATATAATGTATACTGTAACATGGCACAATATATATAATATATACTGTAACATGGCACAATATATATATAATGTATACTGTAACATGGCACAATATATATATAATGTATACTGTAACATGGCACAATATATATAATATACACTGTAACATGGCACAATATATATATAATGTATACTGTAACATGGCACAATATATATATAATGTATACAGTAACATGGCACAATATATATAATATATACTGTAACATGGCACAATATATATAACTTGTGCATATGTAACTAAAACATATACAGTATGACAAGGGCTAACCAAATGAGGTTAGGCCAACATGCTTCAGAATACATTTCAACCAGCAACCTTCTGGTAACAAGATCATGTGTCTATCCACCAAACCACTGTCTGACCTGTTTTCATTTATTTCAAGTTTTTATGTGAGGCCAAGCTACACCAACAGCTCTCACCTCTGTACGTCTCGGAAGGTCCTCCTAGAGTCTTTGTCCAGGGTCACAGTGAAGGTTTTCATCTCCAGGGTCCTGATCTTAATGTTACAGGTACGGATCTTGGCCTCCTGTGGAATGAAGTCTGTGTGTTAGGTTTGGGTTCTAGGTTTGGGTTCTAGGTTTATGAGATCATAAAGCGATGTGGCCACCAGGATTAGTCAAGCGAACCAGGCCTTTGTGACGTTAAGAACAAGGCGGAGACCCAAGAATACAGAGAGGATGAAGTAAATATGTTTAATGTTTCCGAATTTATAACAACCTTCACTAATAGACATTTGTGTGTTAAAACGGTGTAAACTCACCATGGTGTTCTTGGGTTTAGTTTCGTTGAAAGCTACTGTAAGACAGTTCAGATCTGAGGACGACAACAAAAAGAAGAACATAGGCCAGGCTTCAACAGATATACAGAATAATATGGGAAAAGTAGTAGACATTTCAGAACTTATTTTCACGTTCACACAATTGCACCAATATGCAACGGCATGGATATTCACTGCTATTTTACATTGTGACTTGTGACCCGCTGAATTGACATATGTGCCCAATGGGTGACAACTCAGCTACTACTGATCACAATACAGATCAATCTATCAATGAATTACATGAATGTTGTAAATATCATTGTGTGTGATATTTAGTGTTGCATACCTTCAGTTTCATTGGAGGAAATGGCACTAATCTGAACACCTGAAGTCCTCACTGACATACCCTTGTCTACGTCTCTACCACTCAACGACACCTGGAGAGGAGGACAGAGACACAGGACGGAGGTCATAGAGAGAAGCTAACAGCTAAACGTCAAATACAGGTTATATGACCTCTCTTCAGGTCAGGCCACTCTCATGATGCAGTTCTAAACTCTAAACAGAGAAAAACAGACGTTGCATCAACACTATCAATCCCAAACACTATCAAAATAGAGCAAAACGTCAAACACAGGTTATAGGATCTCTCTTCAGGTCAGTTAAGTTTACTCTCATGATGCAGTTCAAAACTCTAAACAGAGACAGACTTTGCATCAATACTGTGACAATAGAGCATAACATTCGCTCTATAGCCAGATGCAGCACTTTCACGTGGATGTATATTGATGAGGTCATGTTAAAAACACGGTTGATCTTTCGCCGACCTTTTTGTAGTTGACAGAGACGACGGCACCACATACGTCTCCTGTGTTCTTCTTCTGCTTGATGGTCGTGGCTGAAGAGGGAGGACAGACGTGATCAGACCGGGCGAGTGACAAAGACACGTACACACACACTTCAAATCAGTTTGAAACGAAACATCAGACGCAGTGAACGTTGATCGGGGGCGTACACAGGCTAAGTGTTACCTTTCAAAGTAGTTGGGGACTGTTTGAACTCGGGGAAGTCCAGCTCTAAGTGGGAGAGAAACACGTCCTCCACTGGGTCCTTGGTCAGGTTGGGGAAGCAGATCTAGAACATAGGCAAGAGAATGACAATCGTGGGTCAGTTGGTAAAGCAAGGTGCTTGCAATGCCACGGGGGGTCGTTTCCCGCTGGGGCCAACCGTATGTAAAAAAATGTATGCATTCATGACTGTAAGTCGCATCGGATAAAATCGTCTGCAAAATGGCATTTGGTGTTTTTTGGTCTATGAGTGAGGACTGATAATCATGAACATGCCAGAGTGCTAACGATAAACTATGCTCAGTCCATCGCCGCAGACTTAATGTCATTATGTCACACAATAGACAACAGACAGTGGTAGAGAGATTCGATAGTGCATAGGCGATAACGAGACCTATTTGTGAAGCATATGGTTACGTCTGTGTCCCAAATGGCCCCCTAGTCCCTATAGTGTGCACTGCTTTTGACCAGGGTCCACAGGGCTCTGAATAGGGTGCCATTTCAGATGCATCCTATGTCTCCTCACCTTGACAGAATAGATGGTGAAGTAAACAGGCTGCAGTCCGGTCCGCACATAGTAGGAAATGACATCAGACAGGAAGGGGTTAGGCTCTGCCTGCTTGCTGCTGTTGGACTGCTGGAGAGAGATGGGATCATGTTAGTATGGAGCCTGGGGTTGACCAAGACAGTACACATAAAAGTAGCTTTTTAATACACTGAATGTTCATGTTTTGGAAGGAACTCTATTTCATTCATGTAGAGACACAGGAGAGGAGCGCTTCTGTGGTTTATAGTTCATCCACAAGGTGCTCTTGTCACGCCCTGACCATAGAGAGCCTTTGTTTTTCTATGGTATAGTAGGTCAGGGCGTGACTGGGGGGTTTTTCTAGTTATTATTTTCTATGTGGAGTTCTAGTTGAGTTTTTCTATGTTGGTGTTTGGTATGATTCCCAATTAGAGGCAGCTGGTAATCGTTGTCTCTAATTGGGGATCATATTTAAGTAGCATTTTTTCCACCTGTGTTTTATGGGATATTGTTTTGAGTTAGTGCACGTAGCATTCTCTGTAGTCACGGTTCGTTGTTAGTTTATTGTTTATTTGTGTTTTGCCTTTGCTAAGTTTCACTTCTTTAATAAATAATGTGGAACTCGACATCCGCTGCGCCTTGGTCCGATATTCATTCCAACGAACGTGACAGCTCTTTGATCATGGGATGAAATAGGAAAAGGAAAGGAAAGCCTTTGTGCAAACAGAAGTAATCAAGGCACTCTCATGTAGTGGAACATAGTAAAAGCCTTGATTGATTTATGGCTTATTCACGGCAAGAATAAAAAACCCACCTAAGCATTGCAAAAAAAGGCCTTTTCATTCTACAAGAGTGCCTTGATTACTCCGGGAAGTTTGTGTGCGCAAAGGCTTTTTTTACTATGCAGCATCAACTTATGTTTGTTCTATTTCCCTCCCATTGTAATCCATTACCATTCATTATTTATTGGAAACTACAGCATTAAACAATGAAAACCTGACCCTGTTTCCCTGCTACGTTTCACAATCTTTTACCCCCCCCGATACTTCCCTGTCTTTCACTACACTGTGCCAAACAGTTTCTCTTCCCTCTATCCAGCTAAATGCTAAGATGACTCATAACAGCAAAGCTATTTGCATACAGTACTCCTAGGTTGCTAGTTCCGATAAGAGCCCGCAGATGTTTTTTTCACTTCCTGTAAGCAAGCAACTACTGTACAGTACTGTGCAATTTCCTTTTGTTTTGCTAATCATTCAAAACCCCTAGAAACATGCAAACGATAATTTGTTGACTTTTTTTTTATGCTCTCCCGGTGGCAGAGCATAAACCACATTCAACATAACCACACATAACTAACCACATACCTTTATCTACTGCAGATCAGACTAGTATTTTGTTTCCTCTTAAAATCCTGAAAGCTACACTTGCCAGGCTAATGAAACCAATGTATTCCAGGCAGGCTCAATCCAAAGTATCAAAAGAGAACAGAAATACTATTTGATGCGGCCATTTCAACATAACGTAGAAACAGTGGGTTACTGTACCATTTTGGCCAGCTTGGGGATCATGGAACCCAGACTGTTGATGTTGCAGTCGTACCATGGATCCACCATTCCCAAGTAGGAACCCAGGGCACAGGGGTTTTCCCGGGTTGGGGAGAGGTTTTCCTGATAGAGAAGTACAACATGGTTTATTATAGATACATTACTCTACTAAACTGTTAGGGTAACTCAACTACAGCTAAGTTTTCACATTTCAAATGTATTTATAAAGCCCTTCTTACATCAGCTGATGTCACAAAGTGCTATACAGAAACCCAGTCTAAAACCCCAAACAGCAACACAGGTGGAGAAGCACAAGGTTCAAGTTCAGTGTGAAACCAGAGAACGACATTAAGCCTTTACACTAGTGGGAATTGGCCTATATGAATAGGGCTACATTTAAATGTTTCTTACAGGAAAAATATGAAAACATTTACATAACCACGGTAGCAATTGAAAGGGAACAGTTTGGAGATTTGGGGAAAATTATAATACCAAAGTTGAGGACACAGTTCACGTGACACAAGACTGAATCCAAACGTCACACTGTTGATTTTATGTGCATTTTATATTTACTGTGCTTTTTGCCACATTTGTTGATAACAAAATCTGAAAATACTCTGAATACATTCAGTAACATGATAAGAATATTCCTGGAAAATGTGGGGTAGGTGCAACATAACATAAAAACAATAGTCTCCAAGTGGCCACACCCCTCTCTAAAGTGGGCACAGTTCCTAAGTCATTTCAATACATTTTTATGACTCAAAAGAAGAGTCTTCAACTATAAGGTGCTTGGTTGTTTTTTTAATAGCTTTCCTAGCTTGTGCCTTTGAGGAACTACAGCAAGCACACTTGTAGTTGTTTTGTTTGGAACACTGCCCTCCATCCCCGACCATCACACAATGACTGTTGTTGTATACGCAATCCTGAAACAGACCATTATAAGTCACAGTGGGCATCATTTGAAAGCTTGTTCTATTGCCAACATGACTAGCTAAGTTATAAAATACGATCTTACAGTGTTACGCTTTCACAGGGCAATTCAGAGAACATATCGTCATTTTGGTGCCCATAGAAAGGAATGTTCAGGTGCATTCAGGTGCATTCAGGTGCATTCAGGTGCATTCGGGTACGTGTTTCGCTGCGGATTTTCTTCATAATACACAAACATCCCACTGGGCACAGACGTCATTTCAACGTCTAGTTTTTATTTACATTTGGTTGAGTTGCCAACGTGAAATCAACCAAAAATATCACTTTTATTGGATTTAGGTTAAAAGTTGGGTGAAAAAAACCCACATTTCCTTACGTTGATGAATTTTTCCAAATCCAATCAGTTTCCACGTTGATTCAACATCATCATATAGATTTTTTGTTGTTGAAATGACATGGAAACAACATTGATTCAACCAGTTTTTGCCAAGTGAGATTCTGTTCAGAACAACCCAGGATATGACGACATGCTTCTACATTTGCATTGCTTGCTCTTTGGGGTTTTAGGATTCTGTATAGCATTTCGTGACATCTGCTGATGTAAAAAGAGCTGTATAAATCAATGTGATAGATTGATTGATGCCATCAAACATAGTGATCATAAACGTTGACTAGATTACAGGAGTTTTATGATATGGAAATGTGAAGTGCACATTTGGACATCTCATCTTTCAAAATACATAGTCCTCTTAATTTACAGCATTTCCCTCACTCAGACAACAACAAATTACAAAAGTTGTCCAATTAGTGGGAGGCATGTGGGCAACTTCTTGTCGCGTGCGGTGCTCAAGTTCAGAACGGTTGTCAGTCAAAACTCATTCAGCACTGTGAAGTGCAGAGCCTGAGCTATGACGCCATTTACAGCATATTCCTGTACATTGCGTTCCAGGCACTTATCAGTGTTCCAGGCACTTATCAGTGTCCAAATCTGCCATTTCAACCTGCATATCATTCTTTTGATGTGATCATTTCACATACTGTCTGTGGATGTGTGTGTGTGTGTGTGTGTGGGGGGGGGGGGGGAAACACTGAAATGAGTGTCTCTTGACAGGTTGTAAACTGATAGGAGTGAAGTGTTAGTTTGTGGTCTTACTCTGACAGGACAGGTGGGACTGGGATCCTCACAGACAGGGATGTAGTAAAACTGGAAGTTGACTTTCATGGTCAGAAAGAGACGACGCGCTTCCCTTTTCCTGCAGAGTGAAACCAATGATTAACTAACCCTCAACCCATGCTAGACAGAAACCCGAGGAAGAATCCCATTATATTTCTGACGCATTAACTATTAATGTGTCATGATTTCAATTCAACTTCCTTCTTCCTGACTAGACCACAGAAATGGACAGTTAGTTTCCGATTTCATTTTTTGGACATTATTAAGAAATAAAACATTTTCAACAGCATAGTATAGGGCTAACCAAATTGAGATGTTGTAGGTGGAACTGTCTCCAAAAACTATACTATGATCATATCTAACAGAAATCTATTATATCCAGTATTCATTCTAATATATCCAATATCCACTACAAACTACATGCAGTCTCTCAGACTACATTACCCATGATCCTGGTCCCTCACCGGAGAAAGTAGAAGGCCTTAGCCAGCTTCCCCAGCACCCTGTCGTCCCCCATCACCACGATCCGGGCCGTGAAGTGCCTCTGCTGCTTGGAGAATGAGGGGGTCCCGCTGCACCCCGCCTTCCTATGAAGTGCCCCCCCCCCTCCCCCGGCCACACCCCCGCTCTCCTCCAGAGCGTCCTGCATCAGGGCCATATTGTCCGTGACTGACGGCCTCATCTTGATGCCTCCTCGTCGGGTTAACCTGGCCTCCCCCTCCTCCGAACCACCAGAGGGTTCCACCACTGAAGGCTCAACCCCAGGGGGAAGGTCCCTCTCGATGCCGCTGTCGTTGGACATCACGGAGTGGCGGGGCATGGCGGAGGAGGAAGTGAGGTCGGCAGGGAGGTCGGCGAGGTCAAAGTCGGTCTCTTGGTCCTGGCTGAGGCAGAAGTGTTCAGACGACATGGAGCTGGAGCGCACACACTTGGCCAGCTCGCGCCCTGGTGGTAGAGGTGACATCAGAGAAATATGAATCAGAAGACATATATACTGTATCTCTATAACATGAATGTCAATACAGGTCACTGGAAACAGGAAGCAGCGAGACAAGAAAGAGCTATAATATTGGACGTTTGCATCGGGTGAGAACACAGTGTGTTAGAATAACACTCCTCATTATCAGGATTATCCATAACCATGGTAGCATCCACATTAATGGAGAAGTGTTCAGAAACATATTATATTCTTATTTACAATAAAAGTGACTCCAAAATGACAGAATACATTATTTACCATTCATTTCTATTGGGCCCATAAAAAAATCGGAAACACAACCAAAAATTAACTGCAAATGCAATCAATAAGTTCGTAGAGTCACAAGCTTGATATCGTCATTGCGTACTAGGAATATGGGATCAAATTATAAACTTGTGACTACTTTATTTATAAGAATCTTTAGGGGTGTAAATCATTTTGACCCCAACCTTTTTGAGAGAAAACAAGTATACTGTTATTAAACAGAGTAACAGAGTTCATGTAACAGAGTTCTCTCATTGCATATAAACAACAGATTTCACCACTCACAGATCTCCTCATCCTCCCTCCACAGGTGGAAGCTCATCTCCGGATTGGGAAGCGGCATGTCACACAGGCATCCCCCACCACCGGAGGACAATGTGTCTAAACCAGGAAGAGCCCAAACTGTCACAATGACACCAGAAACAACACAACACCCGCTTACTTCCTGGTCCCCATCCCCTACACTAAGTATATGGTCTCACAGCTGGCCTGAGAGACAGTGTACTGTCCATTTGAAGGATAGTTGTTGTGATGAGAAGAAAAAATACTCGACAGATTTAGACATGGAGGAATACAGTGTGAAAGACCAGCTCCTATACAGCGATCTATTAATAACGGTCCCAAAGTCAGAGTGACTGCTATACAGCGATCGATCTATTAATAACGGTCCCAAAGTCAGAGTGACTGCTATACAGCGATCTATTAATAACGGTCCCAAAGTCAGAATGACCGCTATACAGCGATCTATTAATAACGGTCCCAAAGTCAGAGTGACCGCTATACAGCGATCTATTAATAACGGTCCCAAAGTCAGAGTGACTGCTATACAGCGATCTATTAATAACGGTCCCAAAGTCAGAGTGACTGCTATACAGCGATCTATTAATAACGGTCCCAAAGTCAGAGTGACTGCTATACAGCGATCTATTAATAACGGTCCCAAAGTCAGAGTGACTGCTATACAGCGATCGATCTATTAATAACGGTTTCAAAGTCAGAGTGACTGCTATACAGCGATCGATCTATTAATAACGGTCCCAAAGTCAGAGTGACTGCTATACAGCGATCTATTAATAACGGTCCCAAAGTCAGAATGACCGCTATACAGCGATCTATTAATAACGGTCCCAAAGTCAGAGTGACCGCTATACAGCGATCTATTAATAACGGTCCCAAAGTCAGAGTGACTGCTATACAGCGATCGATCTATTAATAACGGTCCCAAAGTCAGAGTGACTGCTATACAGCGATCTATTAATAACGGTCCCAAAGTCAGAATGACCGCTATACAGCGATCTATTAATAACGGTCCCAAAGTCAGAGTGACCGCTATACAGCGATCTATTAATAACGGTCCCAAAGTCAGAGTGACTGCTATACAGCGATCTATTAATAACGGTCCCAAAGTCAGAGTGACTGCTATACAGCGATCTATTAATAACGGTCCCAAAGTCAGAGTGACTGCTATACAGCGATCTATTAATAATGGTCCCAAAGTCAGAGTGACTGCTATACAGCGATCGATCTATTAATAACGGTCCCAAAGTCAGAGTGACTGCTATACAGCGATCTATTAATAACGGTCCCAAAGTCAGAGTGACTGCTATACAGCGATCTATTAATAACGGTCCCAAAGTCAGAGTGACTGCTATACAGCGATATATTAATAACGGTCCCAAAGTCAGAGTGACTGCTATACAGCGATCTATTAATAACGGTCCCAAAGTCAGAGTGACTGCTATACAGCGATCGATCTATTAATAACGGTCCCAAAGTCAGAGTGACCGCTATACAGCGATCTATTAATAACGGTCACAAAGTCAGAGTGACTGCTATACAGCGATCGATCTATTAATAACGGTCCCAAAGTCAGAGTGACTGCTATACAGCGATCTATTAATAATGGTCCCAAAGTCAGAGTGACTGCTATACAGCGATCTATTAATAACGGTCCCAAAGTCAGAGTGACTGCTATACAGCGATCTATTAATAACGGTCCCAAAGTCAGAGTGACTGCTATACAGCGATCTATTAATAACGGTCCCAAAGTCAGAGTGACTGCTATACAGCGATCTATTAATAACGGTCCCAAAGTCAGAGTGACTGCTATACAGCGATCTATTAATAACGGTCCCAAAGTCAGAGTGACTGCTATACAGCGATCGATCTATTAATAACGGTCCCAAAGTCAGAGTGACCGCTATACAGCGATCTATTAATAACGGTCACAAAGTCAGAGTGACTGCTATACAGCGATCGATCTATTAATAACGGTCCCAAAGTCAGAGTGACTGCTATACAGTGATCTATTAATAATGGTCCCAAAGTCAGAGTGACTGCTATACAGCGATCTATTAATAACGGTCCCAAAGTCAGAGTGACTGCTATACAGCGATGTATTAATAACGGTCCCAAAGTCCGAGTGACTGCTATACAGCGTGTATTAATAACGGTCCCTGAGTCAGAGTGACTGCTATACAGCGATCTATTAATAACGGTCCCTGAGTCAGAGTGACTGCTATACAGCGATCTATTAATAACGGTTTCTGAGTCAGTGACAGCTGCACTGTACGGTATGTGTCAGCTTGAAGACACACTAACACAAAAAATGGACAGCATTGGCAGTATTTATCTGAATACGCCCTATGTGAAAAATGTATAACTACTTATATACATGTACCAGCTGTAATACCTTGAAGTGTTGTCTACGGTAACGTTACCCTTCCAGTTTCATTTGGAAACAGAAACCAAATGCTAGTCTAAAGGAAATGGGAGATAATGTCTGGATGCTGTTTAGATCATTTGGTTTTGGTTTCAAACAGTCAAAAGATGACCCCTCTATGATAAGGATACTGTACCTGATGTGTCAGTATGGGTGAGGATCTCTCTGTAGAGTTGTCCCAGTCTCCCCCTCAGCACCACCCCTTCCCCCTTACTGCCCTCCTCCACACTCTGCTCCAGACTGGCCACCACTTCCTGGAAGTACGGCTCCACGTCCTGGCCAATTTCCTGCCACACACACACGCGCACACACAGACACAGACACACACACACACACACACACACACACACACACACACACACACACACACACACACACACACACACACACACACACACACACACACACACACACACACACACACACACACACACACACCGTCTATGAATAGAATACAGGTGAAAGGCCACCAGCGACCAGACAAACACATCTGAAAGTCTGAGTTTGACACATCCTGTTGAGATGAGTGTTATATTAGGACCAGTGTGTGTGTGTGTGTGTGTGTGTGTGTGTGTGTTTTAATGGGAATGGTGCTAACCTCTGTTAGATCATGGAACAACACAACTAAACAACACGCTATTGAGACATTATAGATCATTTCTGGTGTGTGTGTTGCTGAATATGACTGAGATGGCATGTATGAGGCACCAGTAGACAACTTTAGCTTACTGAGCTTTGCTTTGGTGCAAATTGAAATGGCATAAACCACAAAGGGGCTTGCGCAATACATTGAAATAGAAACTAGTATCAAACACAAAGAGGTATTGATTTAGATCACTTTGAACAAAACACAGCAACATTTGCGAAAACAAAACCAACGTCAAACCGAGATCAAACAAATACCAAGACCATAAAACAGGTTTCTTTACTCTAGAACAGAAGTCAAACCCAAAAGGTTTTTCTACTATGTAAAAAGTGCTGTGTACATAACATGTGGTTAGAATGTACATGTAACAAAAAACCATGTGGTAGAAACTAAGTTACTTCTGTTCTCCGAAGAGGGATGGACGGGAGAATAAATAAAGAAACTAAGTTACTTCTGTTCTCCGAAGAGGGATGGACGGGAGAATAAATAAAGAAACTAAGTTACTTCTGTTCTCCGAAGAGGGATGGACGGGAGAATAAATAAAGAAAAAAAAGAAAGAAACTAAGTTAAATTAAGGCTTTTACCAAGAACCAAGAAACGTCATAGCGAAACTCAATGTTAACACAACCACAGCGCAACCACACAGACCTTCAGTGCCTGTGCCAGTTTAGGACTGTGACACAGCTCCCCTCCGAGAGCAGCCTGGATGGAGTGTTGGACCACGGTCCGCATGTGGTCAAGGGGATTCAGATACCCCCCTGACCCCGAGGCCTCGATGTCCCCCCTCAGCGCCTCACCGTGGGGGCCGGAGAAGACCGCCGGATCGGCGAACACAAACACCCTAGGAGACCGTAGGAGAGATTGAGTTATCGCCTTTGGTTATCCTTGATCAACCAGTTCCCCGGCAGTTCACATGCAACCTGCTGTTACTACGACTTTATCTACAAACAGCATATCCTTCTATAGCATAAGGAAAGGTGGCTTCTGCACTGTACTGTGTCACCGTGTTGTATGCAACAGCAAGTTAGGTTGTCCTCTCACCTCTCCTGAAAGGGATGGTAGTCATTCTTCAGGCTCTGCTCTGCGACCACCATCCTCTGATACAGCACTCCTGTGGGTCAAAAGGATGTACACGTTTAAAATGCGTGGCATTCTCGTACCACGGCCAGTGGACACGTTTAAAATGCGTGGCAATCTCGTACCACGGCCAGTGGACACGTTTAAAACGCGTGGCATTCTCGTACCACGGCCAGTGGACACGTTTAAAACGCGTGGCAATCTCGTACCACGGCCAGTGGACACGTTTAAAACGCGTGGCATGCTCGTACCACGGCCAGTGGACACGTTTAAAACGCGTGGCATTCTCGTACCACGGCCAGTGGACACGTTTAAAACGCGTGGCAATCTCGTACCACGGCCAGTGGACACGTTTAAAACGCGTGGCATTCTCGTACCACGGCCAGTGGACACGTTTAAAACGCGTGGCATTCTCGTACAACGGCCAGTGGACACGTTTAAAAAGCGTGGCATTCTTGTACCACGGCCAGTGGACACGTTTAAAATGCGTGGCATTCTCGTACCACGGCCAGTGGACACGTTTAAAACGCGTGGCATTCTCGTACCACGGCCAGTGGACACGTTTAAAACGCGTGGCATTCTCGTACCACGGCCAGTGGACAAGTGGAAAACAAAACATCCCTCTTCATTATAACGTGTATTACAGTAAAACGATGATCACCTTTCGAAGA
Source organism: Oncorhynchus kisutch (assembly GCF_002021735.2). Lineage (NCBI taxonomy): Eukaryota > Metazoa > Chordata > Actinopteri > Salmoniformes > Salmonidae > Oncorhynchus > Oncorhynchus kisutch. The sequence continues at coordinate 67,999,305 of NC_034174.2, read as the reverse complement.
TAGTCAAGTCTACCAATAAAGTCTTACCTAAACACATAATAGAAAAATACATCATTCGGTTGGACGAAGGATGTATGTTGGTTTCAGTACCTGGTGTGTAGCGTTCTGTCTTCATGCGTCTGGTGTAGCTGAGGCCTACAGTACAGTAGGGCTGGGGGAGGGTAAGCAGCCTCTTACAGAAGTCGTACACCCGCTTGTACAGGTCGTCAGGAACATAGGCTGACTGGAATGTACACAGATACATGCACGGTTAGCACGGTTAGCTGTCCTCGGACTTACCTGAACCACCAAACACAATTGGTATGGTACATACACACAAGCCTTAAATACAGTATAGTACCATTTCCCTCCATAAATACTTGCACAAACTTCCCAAAACCTCAATATACATTATATGGCTCTGGTAACAACAATAACTGTCTCTTTTAGTAGACACCAACAGATAAAGAAGAGATAAAGGTCTACGACAGTACAGAGTCCTGACCTCGCCTGACCAGGAAGTGTAGGAGACGATTAACAGGAAGTAAGACTTCATCGAATCGGAGGAGCTCATCAAAACAGTGGTGGGAAATGATCCAATCCCCCAAATGAAAGCTTCTACCCAGCCAACCCTGAGACAGGTCTGTAAAGATGCTGTTGTCATGTCTGACAGGTGTTTCCTTGTGTAATGTAAGCTCCGGGAACCTACCTGGATGACAGCATAGATGAGTGTGTGGAGCAGGGGGATGATGTGTGTCCGACAGTCTACCCTCTCAGCCTGCAGAAAACAAGAGACAAGCACACAAACTATTGTGTTAATCAGTTACTCACTAATACAAAGTTTGTCTGTAGAAGATAGCTTGTCTGTTACCCCCAGGGGCGGACTGGGACCAGAAATCGGTCCTGGCATTTCTAACACATTGGACAATTATTTTCCTTGAGGCCTCCACACCGGCTAATTATTAGCAAGTTAAATATAATTTTGTGTAGAAAAAATACAAGTTTGACAGACCCACTGGGCTAAAAATAAACCCTTCCAAAATGCCAGATGGCCAATCCACCACTGGTTCCCACTAGACATAACATTCATGTATCACATCATTGCACAATGTCCTCGACAATCTCAGTGTTCTTTTCAAGTTGATTTGGGTAGCAATCGTTGATCGTCTTATTATGTCTCTTGACACTACAGTGAAGACTAATAATGAATGGCCCCAGAGACTTATATTTCTCCATATAAGGCCCCGGAATGGCCTAATGGCGCACACTGATGACATACCCTTTCCAGCTCCTTGACGATGACTCTCACTAGAATGAGACTGTTGGCAGGATTGTTCTGAACCTTCTTGTGCAGCGTCCATCTTAGCATCCCTTCGAGTAGAAACACACACTCAGCACTTGCAAACATTTCCACAGACATGGCACTAAACAGCACTCACACTCTCTGTTGTTTCCATAGACAAACGTCTACACAAACAGCTGGTGTGACTCAGTGCCAATGCTTTGTTCCATTGCACAATGAACCCAAACCGTGGATAAAACTAATAGCTGACTCAATGCAATTTTCCGATTATTGGCAGGCAGAGGTTATGTGTCATCCTCATGTGGTTTGGGCAAATTAATATGGCCTGGTCGGAACATTAAAGAGGATCAACTCCTTCTGGACGGTGGAGCAGAGAGGCAAGTCGGGGACCTTTAGTCCATTTTAAACCTAGATGCTTTGTATGTAAGGCATAGGTGGCTGGTGGCACTTTAATTGGGGAGGACAGGCTCAAAGTAATGGAATAAATGGAACGGTATCAAACACACCATTTCCATGTGCTTGATACCATTCCATTCACTTCCTTCCAGCCATTATTATGAGCCATCCTCCCCTCCCCAGCCTCCTGTGATATAAGGGTACCCATATGTATCGTTATTGAGCTTTGGGTCAGTAATGTGGGGGTTACTTGATGAAGCTTGCTATGCATCTAGCTAGCAATACCAGTTGAAGCTAGCCAGTTAGCGACACCTCTGAACAAACCAGACTGGAAATGTCAAACAAAAGCAGCCTGACCTGAAACGGAGCCAAGCTCACTGGAAAGCAAGCCGGTTCACTACCTCTCAGCTCTGCTCAACTCAACAGTGTGTAAACCCCATAAAGAGTCTAGTGGAAACTCCTTACCTTTATTGAGCACAGAGGAGGGGTGTTGGCTCTCCAGCTCCCTGAGCACGGCCTGGACACTGCGGTAGATGTCCGACTCTGAGGCCAAGGGGGCGCAGCTGCCTGGAGAGTCAGGGGTCAGCGATTAAGAGTTCATGTTAATACAAGTCGTACAGCAAATGTTCCATTTTGGATCAAATGTACATGTGTGCCGCTGTTCAAATGACACCCTATTCCCCATATATTACCTATAGGCTCCATGCTGCTCGGGGGGCTGCTCGAGCTATCCCAGGCTGCCTTGTTGGTCATGTCTCACATGCATGGTGGGGCCACGGCCTGGTGTCTATAGGGACGGAACAGGGAGAAAGAAAGTCTAATCTGTTAGCGGTACCCACCGGAGGCATGACATGGGCTCTTGAGGGCTATTTAACCTAGGAAAAAAGGCTATAGGCTTAAAAAATTTACTGGACATTCTTGTGGCACAGAGGTGTTAGGACTTGTGAGTCCCCAAGAGTAGAGCCAGTGAATTGACCACGGACATCACACACACACACACACATACACACACACACACACACACACACACACACACACACACACACACACACACACACACACACACACACACACACACACACACACACACACACACACACACACACACACACACACACACACACACACACACACACACACACAACCCTGAGCTATATCACTGGACATAATGACTTTCAGCAGCAGGTGCCGAAGTCACAGTCCCACTACTGTTCCAATAGAACAAGGCTGATCGTTCTCATTGCCTCATAAACAACCTCTTTCTCTGCTTCTCTTTCTCACAGTCTAGTTTATCGCCGTACAAATAGAATTATACCCCACGCCAAATGTTTCATTTTTTGGCTTTAGTTAGAGATCAGTCATCTACCCACCTGTTTCACACCATCCCCCATAACAAAGACTAAAATTACCGGGGATGTATGGAGGTCTATGGGACAGCTTCACACGTCAAGTATAAAACGACCAACCATGTCAAAACGAAAGTTCCCAACACCGAGAGACGATGACTTCTTGATATTCAGATCTGTGATGAGTTCACTTACAGTATACATGCAGGACGCATCATCACAAGACAAGATAGAATCAAATCAAATGTTATTTGTCACATGCGCCGTGAAATGCTTACTTACTTAAATGCTTTTAAGCCCTTAACCAACAATTACAATAACAAATCAAATAAAAAGTAAAAAATAGAATAACAATAACGAGGCTATATACAGGGGGTACTGGTACAGAGTCCATGTGCGGGGGTACGGGTTAATTGAGGTAGACTAACAGTGAACTAGTGAAACTGCTGTGGAGGTATAAACATTATTGAGCATAAACAGGTGTATTACTGTATGTTGCCTTAGAAACAGAGGATATGGGACTAAAAGACAAGTCCTTTTCCATTTGAATGAAATTGCCAAATAGAATATACTGCATTGATTCTGCAACAACTATACCAACAACTTGACTTTCACGACATGCCTCAGCTAACAGCATACCTAGATGTTTAAAGAAAGTGAAAAATACTCAGCATAAATAACTGTATTACTTCCTGAGTTTTGAATCAACTGACCCAAAATAACACAGCTGAATTGTATTGTCCCCATACTACTCTATAAAGTCTCTCTCGCTCTCTCTCTGTCTCTCTCTCTCTCTCTCTCTCTCTCAAAACTCTCTCTCTCAATGTTAGTTCTCATACCGAAAGTTCACAATTAGTTTGCAACTTCCAGTTCTATCCCAGATACATCCATCATCCAGTACCTACCGACCAAAGCACCCGAAACAGGTGATCCGCCTACCTTTTCCCTGCCAGAAAAGTTCCTCTTTCCAGCAATACCCGAAAGGTTCCCTGAGGCGTTTAATTTCCGACACACTGGCTCAGTGTTCAACGTGCTGCTGCAGGATCTGACAGAGAGAACAGTGAAGTGGAGTGAACTTCCTCTAACTGGGAGGTGGTGACGAGCTGGTGGGGTTGGTGACAGAGAGAGTGGCAGTGTTCTGAGAGAGAGAGGTAGAGGGGGAGAGAGAGAGGTAGAGGGGGAGGAGGAAAGTGAGGTAGAGGGGGAGGAGGACGTTTGGGGCAAAGGTAACAGCAGCAACCTGTTTGAACTGAGTTTAATGTTGCATTTTTCCCCTCTCTTTCTCCCTCTCCCTCAGGCTGCTCTGAGGTTGTTCCTGAGGCTACAGTAGAACATGGAGGTTTAGTTGGAGGGGATTTAACCTTGATCCCTGTAATAAAGCACGACACAGGGAATGACAGCAACAGGGACAACAGCGCTGCCTCAGCAACTCAGCAACTGCCTGAGTGACCACACGTTTCCTGTTCCTGATGCACCCCTCACTCACTCACTCACTCACTCACTCACTCACTCACTCACTCACTCACTCTCTTCCTTCCTTCCTTTCTCTCTCTCTCTCTCTCTCTCTCTCTCTCTCTCTCTCTCTGTCTCTCTGTCTCTCTCTCTACACTCTGTCCT